>NC_091058.1:29488905-29788905 GCF_000393655.2 Nicotiana sylvestris | reverse complement strand
GCTAACTCAGAATAATAGCAAGTAGCACAAAAGAGAGAGCAGAAAGTTCAAGTGTGAGAGAGAGCTTTTGAACCAAAGTGTTTGTGTGTTTGTGTTAATGAAAGAGTGTATATATATAGTAGTTTGAAATTAAATAAAAATAAGGCAAGAATCATAGTAGCATTGTAATTATGGAACCAAATACTAATCAGAATCAAATCAATGCCAGTACTCATTTAATTAAGGGGTAATCAACCAACGGTAATAGGCAGAAATGATTAAGGAAAGAAATCAAGTAGAGCATAAGGTACAAAATAGTCAATTAGGGGTCAGTACATAGGGGTTCAGTTAAGGAAACAACTAATGAAAAATAAGTAAAATACTCAGTTAACCAAATAAGGTAAGAAAACAAAATAAAGTCGCAGAGTATGGAAATAATCGAAAATCAACATGTAGTAAATCATGGAATCAAGGATTCAAAATTACTGATTTAAGGAGAGTAACATGGGTTCCCAAGTTTAAACAGGAAAATCGAAGATCTAGGGGGAAGTTTTCAAATCAAGCCCAGAAACAAGGAGTTCGGGGTCAATCGAAGAGAGCATATAAAAAGAGTGAGATAGGGGTAACCAAACATAGCAAGCAAAGAGGCAAGTATTGACTAGTCAATGTCGCACCTCCTTTTTTCGCCCCCGCGAGGGTGCAGGGAGTTTTTTCCAATTGAAGGGCAGTCGAAACGGGATTTGTTTATTTGTTTCAGAGTCGCCACCTGGTAATTTTATGGCGTCCCAAGTCACCTGTTTTAATCCCGAATTGAGGAGAATATGACTCTGTTTGTTATTCTGCGAACCAGAAATCCGAGTAAGGAATTCTGTTAATTCGGGAGAAGGTGTTAGGCATTCCCGAATTCTGTGGTTCTAGCACGGTCGCTTAATCGTTATTATACTTGGCTTAATTATCTCGATTTGCTAAATACATTTTTTTTTATTTTTTTTATTGCATGATTTTGTTTCCGCTTCTGTTTAGATTGTTTACAATTAAAGATTTTCTTGAAATGAATCACGCGTACGTATATTCGTATTATATATTTTTTATAAACGTAAAGAATCGTGTCACGCATACGTGTACACAATAAGATTGATAATGTTATTTTTTGTTTATTTTTATTATAAAAAAACAGACTTATGTTCGAAATTGTGCTTAAAATAAAATTAAGAGCTTTCGCCTTTCTTAAATAGTGAACCGCACATCTCGGGTTTTATAAAATTAATTTAATATCCTCTAACGAATTAAAATTTTGGCTCAAAGTTGCGCGAACGCATAATCTGAACTGCCTTTAAAAATGTAATTTAGGCCACGCGAACGTATCCCTAATTTCACAAAATATTCTTGATAAAATTCTCTACAAATTGTTTATTGCATCCACTTATTTTTATATGAAAGCCATAGAGAAACATTGATTTAGACGTCTCTATATTTTCTTGAAAAGAATTCAAAAGTTATTATGTGTTGACCGCAAGTCTTATTTTACGTGTATGAATTATATTCCTCCAAGCCATTCAAATTTAAAGAGTAAAAATAAACAACGTGTGATTAATATTACCATTTTTCTCATAAATACAATATGTGTATACCCAAAAAGTGAATGACGTATAAAACAAAAAAAATGATTCACAAAAGGAAGTGATGTTTTCGAAGAATTTTCATTATTCTATTTGTAGCAAACGCTATTTACACATTTTTTACTTAAAATGTTACAATTTATAAATCTCATCCTTCTTTTACACCACTTGTTTTTAGTCCGAGGTTATAATTATTTACTTAATTTTGCTTACGAAGATTGAGTTTGAGATAAATAAACTAATTTTTATTCTCTGTCTATGCGAATATTTGCAAACACTAACTCTATATTTTGTAAAAAAATCATCGACATTATTTCATACATTAAAAGAAATGAGTTGATCGCGTTCCTAAAATAACTATGCCATTTGTTATTAAGAAAGAGAACTAATCTACCAATTGATTTAATAAGACGACATCACATATAACGTAAACATACATCATGACCTGTTCGCAATATTCCAACATTGTAATAGTAATGGATTATATTAATTCACCTTTCCACTATAGGTTATACACATAACCGTTATTACGCCATATACGAACAAAGTACGACTGACATCATCTAGCCTTAAACAAAATTGGATATTTGACAAAATAAGCTAGTAATGTAATTTCTGGGTATTTCTGTACTATTCTTTACTTAGCTAACAATATCACAAGATTTGATTAATGGCCAATTTTCTGCAATGTTCCCTATCTCAACAATTTAAACAGTAAATGTCATCACTAGTCCTCAAAACATATAAGATTATCGTGGAATTTACTACTCCAGAAGGTTAATTAGTTAACAGTTTATCATGTCAAGTATAATACTATATTAACCAACTAAAACAAAACTGAAACTTAAACTAATAAAATTTAAATGAGTAGAAGACATCCTTATAATTCCAAACTTCATTTACTTGTCATGTTGAAGCTTTTCATGACATGAATTTACAGATATGTACCTGATATTGGAAGCAAAAGAAAATGATGATGAGAATCAGCGACAGTAATAACAATACAGCAACAACAGTCCAGCAGCAGTAACAACCCAGGAACAGAGTTTGCAAACCAGTAGAACAGTAATCCCAAAAACAAAAGCTTCAAGCTTTGAATGAAACAACAACCATTAATACTAATTTCAAACAAAGAAAGAAAGCAGAAGATTTTTTAGTTTTTATTTTTATTTTGAAAGCTTAAATATTTTTCGGAATTTTTCTTTCTCTTAAATGTTCAGCCCTTTTTTCTCTCTTCTATTCTCTGTCCGTTTTTTCTCTCTATCTGTATTTTTTCTCTCGTATCTGTGTGTATTTTTTCTGTTCTGTCTGTGTATATTGTCTGTCTATAATCTTGTTTCAAGACTTCCTATATATAACTCATCCCATAAATCTTTTAATCAATTAAAATCAACCCATTTTCTCTACCAAACCCATTATCTTCCCACTAATCCCCATTATATTAAATAAACATATCACACCACCCCATTATATTTTGTCCCCCATGCCTAACATAAATAAATACAAGATTCACTCACTAAATTTTGTCTTGTCCCCCCTTTATATTAAACAATTATATCATAACCCATCCCATTTCATTTTGTCCCTCATGCTTCATATAAACAATTACAAAATGTACAATTCCTAAACTACCCCTCCGACCTTATTGAAAATTACTATTTTATCCCCCGAACGTACTACAAATTACCAAACTACCCCATCAGCTATAACAAACAATTAATCAAACTTAATCCAAAATATAGACAATATGATCAATTTCTAACAATGTTCAAACAACAAATTTCATGAACATGATTTCTTCAACATTTCAACAACAAATCACATGAACATGATTTCAACAATATTTCAACAACAAATCACATGAACACAAATTGAACAACAAAGCACAACTAAAATTTGATTGAACAATATTTTAGCAACAAACAATCCTATTTTCGGATTCAACAACAACAACAAACAAGTATATTTAGATTTCTAAATTCAATAATATTGAACGTAAAATCAACTACTCTAACAACATTACAACAAATAATTCTTATATTAAACTTTAAACAAGATTATGAGACAATTTCAAGAAATAATCATAAATGGTAAACAAGAAATCAAGCTATACAAATTTCGGATTCAAGATCAAACAAACAAAGTATGAACATGAATGAAAATCTATTTTAAACAACAAACATGATGGATTCAAACGATTAAATCAATATATTTCCCTTAACACAACTAAATTCTTTTAGACAAATAACAAGATTGACGAAGAAACAATTATGAACTTAAGCTTGAACTTAACAATATTAACAATTTCTAAAAATACATAGGACACATGAAACAAATTAATTAAACTTCAATTTGTATTTAACCAACATTAAACTAACAACCTTTTAACTAAACAATAAACAAGAACGATAAAACAAACATGAAACAAACTGAAAAATGAATTAATCAAAGTTCCATTTGAATCTGAAAATTTAATCACCAAAACATATGAACAAACTAGGAAATTATTTCAACAACGAACAAACAAAACAAGAATCGAATCATTTAACGATTTTGGGTCCGACAAATATCAAACAAAAAATATGGACAAAATTTGAAACATAAACCAACTAACCGATTCAAAAACAACGACGAAGACGAAGATGATGGAGCGGCATGAAGCAGTAGGGAACTGCTGCGACGAGCAGCAGCAACATCGCGGCAGCAGTTGCGGCGACCATGGCAGTAGCTGTCCGTCGAGGAGGACGACGGGGAGAAGAAGAAACATCGGCAGAAGCAGCGATGGGGAGGTTGACGATGAAGCAGCAGCTGCGGCGACGGGGAGAAGGAAGGCAGCCATGGACGTCGAGCTCAAGCTCGAGCTTGACGCCGGACGACGAAGATGAAGTAGAAACAGTCGCGTGGTTGCCTGGGCTGCTTATGGTCGAAGACTAAACAACTGCGACCTTGGTGATGGTGAAGCCGAAGGCAGCGGGGTGGGTCATCGATAGGGTTGTTCGTTCATGGCTATCATTGGATGGTTGTGTCGCTTGTGTCGAAGGAGACGAAGCTGCTGGAGCTTAGCCATGGCAGCCATGGATGTGTGTTTTAGAGTTTGGAGAAGAAAAAGCAATAGTGGGGGTGGCGGATAGTTTTTTAGGGTTTTTTGTCTTGTTTTCTTCTTCTTTTTTTTTTTTTGTTTTGTTTTTGTAAAATGTAAGATAATAGGATGTTGGGTTATGGACTGGGTCGACCCAGTTCGAAATGGACTGGGTCCTTTGGGAAGATTGGTCCATTTTTTGGGCCTGTGGCTTGAAATCGAAGAAGAGGCCCAATTCCGACTTTCTTTATTTTTTGCTCTCTTTTCTTCTTTTATTTCTCTAAAACTAAATTATAAAAATACTTAACTTATTATTAAGAACTAAATTAAGTTATAAAAGCGAAAATTAACTCCCAATAACAATTAACGCACAATTAAGCAATAATTAAGCATAAAATTGTATATTTGGACATTAAATGCTAAAAATGCAAACGATGCCTATTTTGTAATTTTTATTTTTTGTAAAACAAATTTAATTACTAACAATTGTAGAATTAAATCCTACATGCAAAATGCGACATATTTTTGTATTTTTAACAAATAAGCAAACACAGACAAATACAAATAATTATCCAAAAATATCACAAAATACTCAAATTGCACACCAAGGAAAATCATTTGATTTTGAATTTTTTGGGAGTAATTCTCATATAGGGCAAAAATCACGTGCTTACAGCTGCCCCTCTTTGCCCGGAGACACGAAGGGTTTTCGTGCAAAGATAAAGCGAGCGATTTTTGCCCATCCGAGTACTCCGTGTGAAGCATTTTTTGAAAAAGATTTAACCGAACCTTTGCTTCAAAGGTTTCCTACATATCCCTGGCTAAAGGGGAATCAGGTTAATGTAGTTCGGGAAATTTTGGTAGCTGGGACTACCGTGGGACTGCAATGTTACTGTTGTTGCATGCTATTACTACTGCTTACCGATCTCCTTGTTACACCGTGCTTAAAGGAAAACAAGAAGCTAGGCTAGACTGCAATTTGTTTTTGTTGCCTTGCTTTCTTGTCTGCTTGCATTTTTTTTTTCAATGCTTTTCTTCCGATGCTTTTCTTCCTTTCGACACATGTACTTGAGTTTGTACTGTGACCTCTTGTTGCAACCTTCTGTTTCCCGGTACCGGGGAATTTTATTGTTTCCTGCTGGGGATTCCTATTGTAACCCTTTGTTTTATTGTCCTCTGATTTGATCTTAAAATGTATGCCTCTGTTGTATGGGCGGGCTCCCAACTTCAATACTTGAAAATTAATGCTGAATGTATTCCTCTGTTATATGGGCGGGCTCCCAACTTCAACACTTGAAATGAAAAGATTGAAATGTATGCCTCTGTTATCTGGGCGGGCTCCCAACTTCAATGCTTGAAATATAAAGACTGAAATGTATGCCTCTGTTATCTGGGCGGGCTCCCAACTTCAACGCTTGAAATGTAAAGACTGAAATGTATGCCTCTGTTATCTGGGCGGGCTCCCAACTTCAATGCTTGAAATGAAAAGACTGAAATGTATGCCTCTGTTCTATGGGCGGGCTCCCAACTTCAACAATAACTTTTAAAAATAAACGTCATTCCTCTCTTCAGGCGGGCTCCTGATTTCAACAACAACTTTGAAAATAATCGCCATTCCTCTCTTCAGGCGGGCTCCTGACTTCATCAACAACTTTTAAAATAAAACGTCTTTCCTCTCTTCAGGCGGGCTCTTGACTTCAATAAACAACTTGGAAAATAAATGACATTCTATTCTTCAGGGGGTCTCCTGACTTCAACAACTTTGAAAAATAAAATCCTATTCGAGGGCGGATGAACCCGAAATATCCTATTCGAGGGCGGATGAACTCAAAATATCCTGTTCGAGGGCGGATGAACCCGAAATATCCTGTTCGAGGGCGGATGAACCCAAAATATCCTGTTCGAGGGCGGATGAACCCAAAATATCCTGTTCGAGGGCGGATGAACCCAAAATATCCTGTTCGAGGGCGGATGAACCCAAAATATCCTGTTCGAGGGCGGATGAACCCGAAATATCCTGTTCGAGGGCGGATGAACCCGAAATATCCTATTCGAGGGCGGATGAACCCAAAATATCCTATTCGAGGGCGGATGAACCCAAAATATCCTATTCGAGGGCGGAAGAACCCGAAATATCCTATTCAAGGGCGGATGAACCCGAAATATCCTGTTCGAGGGCGGATGAACCCAAAATATCCTGTTCGAGGGCGGATGAACCCAAAATATCCTGTTCGAGGGCAGATGAACCCAAAATATCCTGTTCGAGGGCGGATGAACCCAAAATATCCTGTTCGAGAGCGGATGAACCCAAAATATCCTATTCGAGGGCGGATGAACACTAAATATCCTATTCGAGGGCGGATGAACCAAAAATATCCTATTCGAGGGCAGATGATCCCATAATATACTATTCGAGGGCGGATGAACCCAAAATATCCTATTCGAGGGCGAATGAACCCAAAATATCCTATTCGAGGGCGGATGAACCCGAAATATCCTATTCGAGGGCGGATGAACCCAAAATATCCTATTCGAGGACGGATGAACCCGAAATATCCTATTCGAGGGCGGATGAACCTGAAATATCCTATTCGAGGGCGGATGAACCAAAATATCCTGTTCGAGGGCGGATGAACCCAAAATATCCTGTTCGAGGGTGGATGAACCCAAAATATCCTATTCGAGGGCGGATGAACCCAAAATATCCTATTCGAGGGCGGATGAACCCAAAATATACTATTCGAGGGCGGATAATCCCATAATATCCTATTCGAGGGTGGATGAACCCAAAATATCCTATTCGAGGGCGGATGAACCCAAAATATCCTATTCGAGGGCGGATGATCCCATAATATCCTATTCGAGGGCGGATGAACCCAAAATATCCTATTCGTGGGCGGATGAACCCGAAATATCCTATTCGAGGGCGGATGAACCCATAATATCCTATTCGAGGGAGGATGAACCCAAAATATCCTATTCGAGGGCGGATGAACCCAAAATATCCTATTTGAGGGCGGATGAACCCGAAATATCCTATTCGAGAGCGGATGAACCCGAAATATCCTGTTCGAGGGCGGATGAACCCAAAATATCCTGTTCGAGGGCGGATGAACCCAAAATATCCTGTTCGAGGGCGGATGAACCCAAAATATCCTATTCGAGGGCGGATGAACCCAAAATATCCTATTCGAGGGCGGATGAACCCAAAATATCCTATTCGAGGGCGGATGAACCCAAAATATCCTATTCGAGGGCAGATGAACCCAAAATATCCTGTTCGAGGGCGGATGAACCCAAAATATCCTGTTCGAGGGCGGATGAACCCAAAATATATTGTTCGAGGGCGGATGAACCCAAAATATCCTATTCGAGTGCGGATGAACCCAAAATATCCTATTCGAGGGCGGATGATCCCATAATATCCTATTCGAGGGCGGATGAACCCAAAATATCCTATTCGAGGGCGGATGAACCCAAAATATCCTATTCGAGGGCGGATGAACCCGAAATATCCTATTCGAGGGCGGATGAACCCGAAATATCCTATTCGAGGGCGGATGAACCAAAATATCCTGTTCGAGGGCGGATGAACCCAAAATATCCTATTCGAGTGCGGATGAACCCAAAATATCCTATTCGAGGGCGGATGATCCCATAATATCCTATTCGAGGGCGGATGAACCCAAAATATCCTATTCGAGGGCGGATGAACCCGAAATATCCTATTTGAGGGCGGATGATCCCATAATATCCTATTCGAGGGCGGATGAACCCAAAATATCCTGTTCGAGGGCAGATGAACCCAAAATATCCTGTTCGAGGGCGGATGAACCCAAAATATCCTATTCGAGGGCGGATGAACACTAAATATCCTATTCGAGGGCGGATGAACCAAAAATATCCTATTCGAGGGCAGATGATCCCATAATATACTATTCGAGGGCGGATGAACCCAAAATATCCTATTCGAGGGCGAATGAACCCAAAATATCCTATTCGAGGGCGGATGAACCCGAAATATCCTATTCGAGGGCGGATGAACCCAAAATATCCTATTCGAGGGCGGATGAACCCGAAATATCCTGTTCGAGGGCGGATGAACCCAAAATATCCTATTCGAGGGCGGATGAACCCAAAATATCCTGTTCGAGGGCAGATGAACCCAAAATATCCTGTTCGAGGGCGGATGAACCCAAAATATCCTGTTCGAGGGCGGATGAACCCAAAATATATTGTTCGAGGGCGGATGAACCCAAAATATCCTATTCGAGGGCGGATGATCCCATAATATCCTATTCGAGGGCGGATGAACCCAAAATATCCTATTCGAGTGTGGATGAACCCAAAATATCCTATTCGAGGGTGAATGAACCCAAAATATCCTATTCGAGGGCGGATGAACCCAAAATATCCTATTCGAGGGCGGATGATCCCATAATATCCTATTCGAGGGCGGATGAACCCAAAATATCCTATTCGTGGGCGGATGAACCCGAAATATCCTATTCGAGGGCGGATGAACCCATAATATCCTATTCGAGGGAGGATGAACCCAAAATATCCTATTCGAGGGCGGATGAACCCAAAATATCCTATTCGAGGGCGGATGAACCCAAAATATCCTATTCGAGGGCGGATGAACCCGAAATATCCTATTCAAGGGCGGATGAACCCGAAATATCCTGTTCGAGGGCGGATGAACCCAAAATATCCTGTTCGAGGGCGGATGAACCCAAAATATCCTGTTCGAGGGCGGATAATCCCATAATATCCTATTCGAGGGCGGATGAACCCAAAATATCCTATTCGAGGGCGGATGAACCCAAAATATCCTATTTGAGGGCGGATGATCCCATAATATCCTATTCGAGGGCGGATGAACCCATAATATACTATTCGAGGGCGGATGAACCCATAATATACTATTCGAGGGCGGATGAACCCAAAATATCCTATTCGAGGGCGGATGAACCCGAAATATCCTATTCGAGGGCGGATGAACCCATAATATCCTATTCGAGGGAGGATGAACCCATAATATCCTATTCGAGGGCGGATGAACCCAAAATATCCTATTCGAGGGCGGATGAACCCGAAATATCCTATTCGAGGGCGGATGAACCCAAAATATCCTATTCGAGGGCGGATGAACCCAAAATATCCTATTTGAGGGCGGATGATCCCATAATATCCTATTCGTGGGCGGATGAACCCATAATATACTATTCGAGGGCGGATGAACCCAAAATATCCTATTCGAGGGCGAATGAACCCAAAATATCCTATTCGAGGGCGGATGAACCCGAAATATCCTATTCGAGGGCGGATGAACCCATAATATCCTATTCGAGGGAGGATGAACCCAAAATATCCTATTCGAGGGCGGATGATCCCATAATATCCTATTCGAGGGTGGATGAACCCAAAATATCCTATTCGAGGGCGGATGAACCCAAAATATCCTATTTGAGGGCGGATGATCCCATAATATCCTATTCGAGGGCGGATGAACCCAAAATATCCTATTCGAGGGCGGATGAACCCGAAATATCCTATTCGATGGCGGATGAACCCATAATATCCTATTCGATGGCGGATGAACCCATAATATCCTATTCGAGGGCGGATGAACCCAAAATATCCTATTCGAGGGCGGATGAACCCGAAATATCCTATTCGAGGGCGGATGAACCCAAAATATCCTATTCGAGGGCGGATGAACCCGAAATATCCTATTCGAGAGCGGATGAACCCAAAATATCCTGTTCGAGGGCGGATGAACCCAAAATATCCTGTTCGAGGGCGGATGAACCCAAAATATCCTGTTCGAGGGCGGATGAACCCAAAATATCCTATTCGAGGGCGGATGAACCCAAAATATCCTATTCGAGGGCGGATGAACCCAAAATATCCTATTCGAGGGCGGATGAACCCAAAATATCCTGTTCGAGGCAGATGAACCCAAAATATCCTGTTCGAGGGCGGATGAACCCAAAATATCCTGTTCGAGGGCGGATGAACCCAAAATATCCTGTTCGAGGGCGGATGAACCCAAAATATCCTATTCGAGTGCGGATGAACCCAAAATATCCTATTCGAGGGCGGATGATCCCATAATATCCTATTCGAGGGCGGATGAACCCAAAATATCCTATTCGAGGGCGGATGAACCCGAAATATCCTATTCGAGGGCGGATGAACCCGAAATATCCTATTCGAGGGCGGATGAACCAAAATATCCTGTTCGAGGGCGGATGAACCCAAAATATCCTATTCGAGTGCGGATGAACCCGAAATATCCTATTCGAGGGCGGATGAACCCAAAATATCCTGTTCGAGGGCGGATGAACCCAAAATATCCTGTTCGAGGGCAGATGAACCCAAAATATCCTGTTCGAGGGCGGATGAACCCAAAATATCCTGTTCGAGGGCGGATGAACCCAAAATATCCTGTTCGAGGGCGGATGAACCCAAAATATCCTATTCGAGTGCGGATGAACCCAAAATATCCTATTCGAGGGCGGATGATCCCATAATATCCTATTCGAGGGCGGATGAACCCAAAATATCCTATTCGAGGGCGGATGAACCCGAAATATCCTATTCGAGGGCGGATGAACCCGAAATATCCTATTCGAGAGCGGATGAACCAAAATATCCTGTTCGAGGGCGGATGAACCCAAAATATCCTATTCGAGTGCGGATGAACCCAAAATATCCTATTCGAGGGCGGATGATCCCATAATATCCTATTCGAGGGCGGATGAACCCAAAATATCCTATTCGAGGGCGGATGAACCCGAAATATCCTATTCGAGGGCGGATGAACCCGAAATATCCTGTTCGAGGGCGGATGAACCAAAATATCCTGTTCGAGGGCGGATGAACCCAAAATATCCTATTCGAGTGCGGATGAACCCAAAATATCCTATTCGAGGGCGGATGATCCCATAATATCCTATTCGAGGGCGGATGAACCCAAAATATCCTATTCGAGGGCGGATGAACCCGAAATATCCTATTCGAGGGCGGATGAACCCGAAATATCCTATTCGAGGGCGGATGAACCAAAATATCCTGTTCGAGGGCGGATGAACCCAAAATATCCTGTTCGAGGGCGGATGAACCCAAAATATCCTATTCGAGGGCGGATAAACCCAAAATATCCTATTCGAGGGCGGATGAACCCAAAATATCCTATTCGAGGGCGGATGAACCCAAAATATCCTATTCGAGGGCGGATGAACCCGAAATATCCTATTCGAGGGCGGATGAACCCGAAATATCCTATTCGAGGGCGGATGAACCCGAAATATCCTATTCGAGGGCGGATGAACCAAAATATCCTGTTCGAGGGCGGATGAACCAAAATATCCTGTTCGAGGGCGGATGAACCCAAAATATCCTGTTCGAGGGCGGATGAACCCAAAATATCCTATTCGAGGGCGGATGAACCCAAAATATCCTATTCGAGGGCGGATGAACCCAAAATATCCTATTCGAGGGCGGATGAACCCAAAATATCCTATTCGAGGGCGGATGAACCCAAAATATCGTATTCGAGGGCGGATGATCCCATAATATCCTATTCGAGGGCGGATGAACCCAAAATATCCTATTCGAGGGCGGATGAACCCGAAATATCCTATTCGAGGGCGGATGAACCCATAATATCCTATTCGAGGGAGGATGAACCCAAAATATCCTATTCGAGGGCGGATGATCCCATAATATCCTATTCGAGGGTGGATGAACCCAAAATATCCTATTCGAGGGCGGATGAACCCAAAATATCCTATTCGAGGGCGGATGATCCCATAATATCCTATTCGAGGGCGGATGAACCCAAAATATCCTATTCGAGGGCGGATGAACCCGAAATATCCTATTCGATGGCGGATGAACCCATAATATCCTATTCGAGGGTGGATGAACCCAAAATATCCTATTCAAGGGCGGATGAACCCGAAATATCCTGTTCGAGGGCGGATGAACCCAAAATATCCTGTTCGAGGGCGGATGAACCCAAAATATCCTGTTCGAGGGCGGATGAACCCAAAATATCCTGTTCGAGGGCGGATGAACCCAAAATATCCTGTTCGAGGGCGGATGAACCCAAAATATCCTATTCGAGGGCGGATGAACCCAAAATATCCTATTCGAGGGCGGATGAACCCAAAATATCCTATTCGAGGGCGGATGAACCCAAAATATCCTATTTGAGGGCGGATGAACCCAAAATATCCTATTCGAGGGCGGATGAACCCAAAATATCCTATTCGAGGGCGGATGAACCCAAAATATCCTATTCGAGGGCGGATGAACCCAAAATATCCTGTTCGAGGGCGGATGAACCCAAAATATCCTGTTCGAGGGCGGATGAACCCAAAATATCCTGTTCGAGGGCGGATGAACCCAAAATATCCTATTCGAGGGCGGATGAACCCAAAATATCCTATTCGAGGGCGGATGAACCCAAAATATCCTATTCGAGGGCGGATGAACCCAAAATATCCTATTCGAGGGTGGATGAACCCAAAATATCCTGTTCGAGGGCGGATGAACCCAAAATATCCTGTTCGAGGGCGGATGAACCCAAAATATATTGTTCGAGGGCGGATGAACCCAAAATATCCTATTCGAGTGCGGATGAACCCAAAATATCCTATTCGAGGGCGGATGATCCCATAATATCCTATTCGAGGGCGGATGAACCCAAAATATCCTATTCGAGGGCGGATGAACCCGAAATATCCTATTCGAGGGCGGATGAACCCGAAATATCCTATTCGAGGGCGGATGAACCCGAAATATCCTATTCGAGGGCGGATGAACCAAAATATCCTGTTCGAGGGCGGATGAACCCAAAATATCCTGTTCGAGGGTGGATGAACCCAAAATATCCTATTCGAGGGCGGATGAACCCAAAATATCCTATTCGAGGGCGGATGAACCCAAAATATCCTATTCGAGGGCGGATAATCCCATAATATCCTATTCGAGGGCGGATGAACCCAAAATATCCTATTCGAGGGCGGATGAACAAAAAATATCCTATTCGAGGGCGGATGATCCCATAATATCCTATTCGAGGGCGGATGAACCCAAAATATCCTATTCGTGGGCGGATGAACCCGAAATATCCTATTCGAGGGCGGATGAACCCATAATATCCTATTCGAGGGCGGATGAACCCAAAATATCCTATTCGAGGGCGGATGAACCCAAAATATCCTATTCGAGGGCGGATGAACCCAAAATATCCTATTCGAGGGCGGATGAACCCGAAATATCCTATTCAAGGGCGGATGAACCCGAAATATCCTGTTCGAGGGCGGATGAACCCAAAATATCCTGTTCGAGGGCGGATGAACCCAAAATATCCTGTTCGAGGGCAGATGAACCCAAAATATCCTGTTCGAGGGCGGATGAACCCAAAATATCCTGTTCGAGGGCGGATGAACCCAAAATATCCTATTCGAGGGCGGATGAACCCAAAATATCCTATTCGAGGGCGGATGAACCAAAAATATCCTATTCGAGGGCAGATGATCCCATAATATACTATTCGAGGGCGGATGAACCCAAAATATCCTATTCGAGGGCGAATGAACCCAAAATATCCTATTCGAGGGCGGATGAACCCGAAATATCCTATTCAAGAGCGGATGAACCCGAAATATCCTGTTCGAGGGCGGATGAACCCAAAATATCCTGTTCGAGGGCGGATGAACCCAAAATATCCTGTTCGAGGGCGGATGAACCCAAAATATTCTATTCGAGGGCGGATGAACCCGAAATATCCTGTTCGAGGGCGGATGAACCCAAAATATCCTGTTCGAGGGCGGATGAACCCAAAATATCCTGTTCGAGGGCAGATGAACCCAAAATATCCTTTTCGAGGGCGGATGAACCCAAAATATCCTGTTCGAGGGCGGATGAACCCAAAATATCCTGTTCGAGGGCGGATGAACCCAAAATATCCTGTTCGAGGGCGGATGAACCCAAAATATCCTATTCGAGTGCGGATGAACCCAAAATATCCTATTCGAGGGCGGATGATCCCATAATATCCTATTCGAGGGCGGATGAACCCGAAATATCCTATTCGAGGGCGGATGAACCCGAAATATCCTATTCGAGGGCGGATGAACCAAAATATCCTGTTCGAGGGCGGATGAACCCAAAATATCCTATTCGAGTGCGGATGAACCCAAAATATCCTATTCGAGGGCGGATGATCCCATAATATCCTATTCGAGGGCGGATGAACCCAAAATATCCTATTCGAGGGCGGATGAACCCGAAATATCCTATTCGAGGGCGGATGAACCCGAAATATCCTATTCGAGGGCGGATGAACCAAAATATCCTGTTCGAGGGCGGATGAACCCAAAATATCCTGTTCGAGGGCGGATGAACCCAAAATATCCTATTCGAGGGCGGATAAACCCAAAATATCCTATTCGAGGGCGGATGAACCCAAAATATTCTATTCGAGGGCGGATGATCCCAAAATATCCTATTCGAGGGCGGATGAACCCGAAATATCCTATTCGAGGGCGGATGAACCTGAAATATCCTATTCGAGGGCGGATGAACCAAAATATCCTGTTCGAGGGCGGATGAACCCAAAATATCCTGTTCCATGGCGGATGAACCCAAAATATCCTATTCGAGGGCGGATGAACCCAAAATATCCTATTCGAGGGCGGATGAACCCAAAATATCCTATTCGAGGGCGGATAATCCCATAATATCCTATTTGAGGGTGGATGAACCCAAAATATCCTATTCGAGGGCGGATGAACCCAAAATATCCTATTCGAGGGCGGATGATCCCATAATATCCTATTCGAGGGCGGATGAACCCAAAATATCCTATTCGAGGGCGGATGAACCCGAAATATCCTATTCGAGGGCGGATGAACCCATAATATCCTATTCGAGGGAGGATGAACCCAAAATATCCTATTCGAGGGCGGATGATCCCATAATATCCTATTCGAGGGCGGATGAACCCAAAATATCCTATTCGAGGGCGGATGAACCCAAAATATCCTATTCGAGGGCGGATGATCTCATAATATCCTATTCGAGGGCGGATGAACCCAAAATATCCTATTCGAGGGCGGATGAACCTGAAATATCCTATTCGAGGGCGGATGAACCCATAATATCCTATTCGAGGGCGGATGAACCCAAAATATCCTATTCAAGGGCGGATGAACCCGAAATATCCTGTTCGAGGGCGGATGAACCCAAAATATCCTGTTCGAGGGCGGATGAACCCAAAATATCCTGTTCGAGGGCGGATGAACCCAAAATATCCTGTTCGAGGGCGGATGAACCCAAAATATCCTGTTCGAGGGCGGATGAACCCAAAATATCCTATTCGAGGGCGGATGAACCCAAAATATCCTATTCGAGGGCGGATGAACCCAAAATATCCTATTCGAGGGCGGATGAACCCAAAATATCCTATTCGAGGGCGGATGAACCCAAAATATCCTATTCGAGGGCGGATGAACCCAAAATATCCTATTCGAGGGCGGATGAACCCGAAATATCCTATTCGAGAGCGGATGAACCCGAAATATCCTGTTCGAGGGCGGATGAACCCAAAATATCCTGTTCGAGGGCGAATGAACCCAAAATATCCTGTTCGAGGGCGGATGAACCCAAAATATCCTATTCGAGGGCGGATGAACCCGAAATATCCTGTTTGAGGGCGGATGAACCCAAAATATCCTGTTCGAGGGCGGATGAACCCAAAATATCCTGTTCGAGGGCAGATGAACCCAAAATATCCTGTTCGAGGGCGGATGAACCCAAAATATCCTGTTCGAGGGCGGATGAACCCAAAATATCCTGTTCGAGGGCGGATGAACCCAAAATATCCTATTCGAGTGCGGATGAACCCAAAATATCCTATTCGAGGGCGGATGATCCCATAATATCCTATTCGAGGGCGGATGAACCCAAAATATCCTATTCGAGGGCGGATGAACCCGAAATATCCTATTCGAGGGCGGATGAACCCGAAATATCCTATTCGAGGGCGGATGAACCAAAATATCCTGTTCGAGGGCGGATGAACCCAAAATATCCTATTCGAGTGCGGATGAACCCAAAATATCCTATTCGAGGGCGGATGATCCCATAATATCCTATTCGAGGGCGGATGAACCCAAAATATCCTATTCGAGGGCGGATGAACCCGAAATATCCTATTCGAGGGCGGATGAACCCGAAATATCCTATTCGAGGGCGGATGAACCAAAATATCCTGTTCGAGGGCGGATGAACCCAAAATATCCTGTTCGAGGGCGGATGAACCCAAAATATCCTATTCGAGGGCGGATAAACCCAAAATATCCTATTCGAGGGCGGATGAACCCAAAATATTCTATTCGAGGGCGGATGATCCCAAAATATCCTATTCGAGGGCGGATGAACCCGAAATATCCTATTCGAGGGCGGATGAACCTGAAATATCCTATTCGAGGGCGGATGAACCAAAATATCCTGTTCGAGGGCGGATGAACCCAAAATATCCTGTTCCAGGGCGGATGAACCCAAAATATCCTATTCGAGGGCGGATGAACCCAAAATATCCTATTCGAGGGCGGATGAACCCAAAATATCCTATTCGAGGGCGGATGAACCCAAAATATCCTATTCGAGGGCGGATAATCCCATAATATCCTATTTGAGGGTGGATGAACCCAAAATATCCTATTCGAGGGCGGATGAACCCAAAATATCCTATTCGAGGGCGGATGATCCCATAATATCCTATTCGAGGGCGGATGAACCCAAAATATCCTATTCGAGGGCGGATGAACCCGAAATATCCTATTCGAGGGCGGATGAACCCATAATATCCTATTCGAGGGAGGATGAACCCAAAATATCCTATTCGAGGGCGGATGATCCCATAATATCCTATTCGAGGGCGGATGAACCCAAAATATCCTATTCGAGGGCGGATGAACCCAAAATATCCTATTCGAGGGCGGATGATCCCATAATATCCTATTCGAGGGCGGATGAACCCAAAATATCCTATTCGAGGGCGGATGAACCCGAAATATCCTATTCGAGGGCGGATGAACCCATAATATCCTATTCGAGGGCGGATGAACCCAAAATATCCTATTCAAGGGCGGATGAACCCGAAATATCCTGTTCGAGGGCGGATGAACCCAAAATATCCTGTTCGAGGGCGGATGAACCCAAAATATCCTGTTCGAGGGCAGATGAACCCAAAATATCCTGTTCGAGGGCGTATGAACCCAAAATATCCTGTTCGAGGGCGGATGAACCCAAAATATCCTATTCGAGGACGGATGAACCCTAAATATCCTATTCGAGGGTGGATGAACCAAAAATATCCTATTCGAGGGCAGATGATCCCATAATATTCTATTCGAGGGCGGATGAACCCAAAATATCCTATTCGAGGGCGAATGAACCCAAAATATCCTATTCGAGGGCGGATGAACCCGAAATATCCTATTCGAGAGCGGATGAACCCGAAATATCCTGTTCGAGGGCGGATGAACCCAAAATATCCTGTTCGAGGGCGGATGAACCCAAAATATCCTGTTCGAGGGCGGATGAACCCAAAATATCCTATTCGAGGGCGGATGAACCCAAAATATCCTATTCGAGGGCGGATGAACCCAAAATATCCTGTTCGAGGGCGGATGAACCCGAAATATCCTGTTCGAGGGCGGATGAACCCAAAATATCCTGTTCGAGGGCGGATGAACCCAAAATATCCTGTTCGAGGGCAGATGAACCCAAAATATCCTGTTCGAGGGCGGATGAACCCAAAATATCCTGTTCGAGGGCGGATGAACCCAAAATATCCTGTTCGAGGGCGGATGAACCCAAAATATCCTATTCGAGTGCGGATGAACCCAAAATATCCTATTCGAGGGCGGATGATCCCATAATATCCTATTCGAGGGCGGATGAACCCAAAATATCCTATTCGAGGGCGGATGAACCCGAAATATCCTATTCGAGGGCGGATGAACCCGAAATATCCTATTCTAGGGCGGATGAACCAAAATATCCTGTTCGAGGGCGGATGAACCCAAAATATCCTATTCGAGTGCGGATGAACCCAAAATATCCTATTCGAGGGCGGATGATCCCATAATATCCTATTCGAGGGCGGATGAACCCAAAATATCCTATTCGAGGGCGGATGAACCCGAAATATCCTATTCGAGGGCGGATGAACCCGAAATATCCTATTCGAGGGCGGATGAACCAAAATATCCTGTTCGAGGGCGGATGAACCCAAAATATCCTGTTCGAGGGCGGATGAACCCAAAATATCCTGTTCGAGGGCGGATGAACCCAAAATATCCTATTCGAGGGCGGATAAACCCAAAATATCCTATTCGAGGGCGGATGAACCCAAAATATTCTATTCGAGGGCGGATGATCCCATTTTCAAAATCTTGGAATTGTCTTACCTCCGACTGTTTTTCTTCGAATCGTGCTGTCTTGCTATCTCTTTAAACTTGAATTGATTCCTTCGTTTCTCCGAGAAAACTTTCGACAATGGCAGAAAATCTTCTGCCCCAGTTTTGGTGCTTTTCCTTGTTCTCCATGTGGACGCCTGACTTCTGATATTTCAACTGTTCTTCCTTGTTCTCCGGGTGGATGCCTGATACTTCAACTGTTCTTCCTTGTTCTCTAGGTGGACGCCTGACTGCTAATACTTCCATTTCTCTTCCTTGTTCTCCAGGTGGACGCCTGACTGCTATTTCTTTCATTGCTCTTCCTTGTTCTCCAGGTGGACGCCTGATTGCTAATACTTCCATTACTCATCCTTGTTCTCCAGGTGGACGCCTGACTGCTGGGGATAATACCACTGGGGGAGTCTCCTTTCTTCCCCTCCTTCAAATTCAAAATATATATTTTTTTTTCAACACTGCTGAGATAAAAGTGTTATCTTCTTGGGATAACGTTGTTGAGGATAACGCTGCTGGGGAATTTTATCCCTTCAAATCGATGCTTCATTCTCCTGGAAGCTACTGGGGATGATAATGGTTTTTTTTTTTTGAGCACAAATGTCATCCCTTTGTTCTGTCTGCTGGGGATCAACTTCTTTCATTGGAAACTTATTATATTGGGGGCAACCCTGGTTCAAAGACCACTTCCTTGGTGCTATCTTTATTCTTCCCCAAATGGGTACCTGATTTCCAGAAAATTTTCTAACTGAAAAGAAAATTTTCTGCCCTAGTTTGCATTTTCCCTTATGGTCTTCACTGCCATTCCCTTTACCTGTTTCAAACCAAACAAAATTTGTTAGTTTAAAAACCCGGTGGTTGGTTATGATACTCCTACTGGGATGGTTTTTCCCTTTCTCCCTTCCCCACTCTGTGTTGTCCGACCCTCTTGGAACTTGGTCGAAAATCTGTCGGGGATGCTCCTACATCTCGATGATCTGCCGGGGGCCCTCTTGGAATTAGGTCCACAATTTTCTCAACTGTTGTTTTCCTATTTTTCTCCAACTTCCCTTGGAAATTTGGTCCTATTGGGATCTAGGCCCCTTTCATCATTTGGTCTTGCGACCAACTTCTTTTCTCTTTATCGCCTTATCTTTGGCATGTCCTATTTGCATTTTGCTTTGCATCATTTTGGCAACTGGTAGTAAGCTCTGAAAATACTTTTCAAAAACAAACTGCTGGGAAGGTAAAGTCTTTTAAACCAAGAAATGAAAAAGTGATGATTTCAAAAAATAGAAAAAGAAGAAGTCTTTCTGAACAAATGCTGGGGAAAAGGAAAGAAAAGAACTTATCTGAATGATATAACCGATTCCAACGATCATTTCGCGCATTCCGTATTAATCAACCCAGTCTATTTGTATCAATCAACCTTCCAGACGGCCTCATGTTGCTGGGGATAAACAGGCACTCAACTCTTTGCCAAATGCGGATCCTTCCCGCCAAACTTGTCTTGTCGCCTCATAGTGCCCTTCGAGGGGTTTTCACTAATAAGACTCTCTCATTTCTCTCAACTCCCGTCGCCTTATGGTTCCTGTGAATGTTTTCACCGATAAGACTCTCTCATTTTATTTTATTTTTCAGCCGGGGATTGGAGTGATGCCGATATGACTCTCTCTGTTGGGGATTCTTTCGGCTATCAATTCATTTCCAGCTTATGATCTTCTTCTTTGCTGGGGATCAGAGTGTTATTCCCGACTTCCATTTGCATTGACTTAGCACTTCTCAGATACTGATCGGGAGGTCTTTTTTGGACATCAATAGGGGTTTTGTGTATGGCTGAAAGGAGAAGGGGGTATCCAAAAAATAATTTTCAGGGGTAAAATAGTACAACTCTTGGAATCAAACTTTTTTTTGCCAAAATTACAAGCGCCAACTTCTGCCCCAGTTTTTTCTTGCTCAGGGATTTTTATTTTGTCACACTATGTTACACTATGCACACTATGTTACACTATGACCGAGCCGTGAGGCGCCTACGTATCCTTCTTTGAGGAATCAGGTCAAACGTAGTTCCCAATTCCTTTGTTTTTTTTTTACTTTTCTTTGAGGAGTAGCCATTCAATTGTTGATTTTTGCTTTCAACCCCACAAACTGCACATCTGCCTCGTGGGACCCTTTTCCCAACACCATAACTGTCTTGGCATCCACCTTTTCCAACTATACCACCGCTTTTCCACTGGTTAACATTTCTTTTGAACCGACACGGATCATCATCACTGTTTGTGAGGGTTTCTTTAGCTTCCCTCCTTCGTGCAGTAGCTCAATCATGTGGGTTTCAAGGTGTGCCGGCAACGGGTTCTGATTGATGTTGGGTGCCTCTAGTGTCTGAACCTCAATCTTGTTGGTGTCAATAAGATTTTGTACTGCATGTTTCAACTTCCAACACTTCTCGGTATCATGTCCGGGAGCCCCCGAACAATACTCACAGCTTACCGAGTGGTCCATATTTTTGGGAAGGGGATTTGGCAATCTGGGCTCAACAGGACTCAACAAGCCTAACTGCCTTAATTTGTGGAACACGGCAGTATAGGTTTCCCCCAACTCAGTGAATGTTCTTTGTATTCTTTCATTTCTGAAAGCCTGATTTCCCCGGAAACCTGCCTCTGGAGGGTTCTTGTAGGCTCTTGGTGGTGGATAGGTGTTTTGCGGTGGTGTATGTGTGTTCTAGGGAGCAGGCGCACGCCATTGCGAGCGAACCGGAGGCTGAGTGTATGTTTGGGCTTGGTGCACGGAGAAGTGTGGTTCTTGAGGTGGATAGTAGTGTTGTGGTGGGCTGTATGAGTAGTTTGGTCTGTGGGGTCTGGGTTGGTTGTAGTATGGTTTACCAGACCTGGACCAACTGCTTGCCTCAATCGTGGCAATTTCTTCTTTCTTCTTTCTTCCCAGCGCACCTCCCGTGCCGCTCTGAATAGCCTGGGTCGTTGCCTTGAGTGCCGAGTAATTCAGGATTTTGTCAGACCTCAGACCCTCCTCAATCATGACCCCTATCTTTACTACTTCATTGAAGGATTTCCCAACCGTCATCACCAAGTGACCAAAGTAAGTTGGATCCAGTGTTTGCAAGAAGTAGTCCACCATTTCTCCCTCTCTCATGGGAGGATCAACTCTGGCCACTTGCTCTCTCCAGCGGAACCCGAACTCGCGAAAACTTTCCCCGGGCTTCTTCCCGGTCCTCAGCAATGTGAGACGGTCAGGGACTATCTCGAGATTGTATTGAAAATGACCCGCGAAAGCTTGCGCCAGATCATCCCAAGTGTACCATTTGCTGGAATCTTGCCGGGTATACCATTCCAGTGCCGATCCAGTTAAGCTTTGACCGAAATAAGCTATCAGTATCTCATATTTGCCGCCTGCCCCTCTCATTTTGCTACAAAAGCCCCGCAAATGCGCCATGGGATCACCGTGTCCTTTATATAAATCAAACTTGGGCATCTTGAACCCAACCGGGAGTTGGACGACCGGGAAAGGGCATAGATCCTTATAAGCCACGCTGACCTTGTTGCCTAATCCGTGCAGGTTCCTGAAGGACTGCTCTAGGCTTTTGAACTTCCTCATCACCTCATCTTGTTCTAGGACTTTAACCGGCTTTTCGATCTCTGCCGGTACCTCTAAGTGCGGGTTGTAGGTGTGGGGTTCTGGTGCATGGAATGTGGGCTCAGGGGGATAGTATTGCGTACCGTGAGCCTGAAACACCGGCTTGCTGGAGGATCTTCGCAGCGTGGCTGGCGGAGGTGCCCCGAAGACGGGGACGATTGGCGGAGGGGGGTTTTGTGTGGGTGGTAGAGCTTGGGGATTATAGGAAGTTTCCCCTTGGTAGTATTGGGCAACGGGGAAGCTCGTTGAAGGACCGGGTGAAGGGTATTCCGGTGTGTGTCCCGGTGGGGAAGTAGGAGTGACGAATGGTTCGGGCCCCTTTTGCGCCTTAGCCATGGCTAGCTGCATTTCATGCATTTCCAATCTCATTTTTTCTATATTGGCCATCGCCTCCTTCAGCATCTGATGTGCCGTCCTTTCCGACTCAACACTATTTTCTGAGCCAGTCATGCTTTCTGGTATAATCCCTTTTGATCTTGTTTGATAATGGTATGGTGCCAATATGCTTTAACAACTAACTGTTTGGAATTGGACAAATAACAAACTTGTTAGCGTTAGAGTTTTAACAGATATTGCAATTGCATATTGGGGAACGTAATATTCTTAGGCAGTTAACCGTTTCTAACATGTTTTTTTTTCTACCGCGTGCATCCTCCCGGCTGGTTTTTTACTCGTGCCTTTTCAAGTGTTTCGGAAACCCTCCATTCCACCCTTTTTATTTTGTTGTGGTCGAATCTTATGAAGATTGTCTACGTATCATGACCCCGCATGAATCAGACCTCGCGTAGTTCGGACCAACAAAGATAAATAATAAAACATCTTCTTCTTTTTTCTGGAGTTTTCAATTTTTAAATTAAAACAAACTTGATTACAAAAGTTTAAAAACTGACCATACTAACAGACTTTGACAAAAGACAACAAACGGCCTCGAAAATCAAATAACTCGCATACTCTAATAAAGAATTACAAACTCAAAAACAAACGGCCAGTTCCTTTCACCATTTGACAACTGCAACCAAACGACTATTTTTGCAAATGTGGCCCCTTCCAAATCTCACATGAATTTTGAGGCCGGGGAGGATTATTTTGACACTTTACAAACTTATCCGTTCTTTTACAAAAATAGCCTTTCGACAACTGAAAGATATTCTAAGGCTATTTCGGCAAGAACGGTTTAAGACGCGGCCGAAGCTGGCTCGGCTTATTTTGACCAAATATCCAAACGGTATTTACCTGACCGTTGACTCTTTGTTTTTTTTTTCAAATTACAATAAAAACCTGGTGTTGCAAACACGGCCCTTCAGCGCCTCGGGGACGAAGATTTTTTAAGGCTGTGTAGGTCAATTGGACCAAAAATCCTAAACATGACCCAAAAGGTGGCTGTTTATGCAAAGTTAGCCTTCCGGCGTCCCTTTTGGGAACATTCGGTTATGTCTTGTCAAAACAGCGTCACCCGACTTCTTTATGAAAAAATTTAAATTAAAATTTGACACACATTTTTTGGCTATTTTTAGCAAAAAGGGAAGGTTGGACACCACCCGACTTATTTATGACAAAATTAAAATTTTGACACGTTTTTTATTTATTTATTGGTTTTTGGCTATTTTACCAAAAATGGGGTTGGACCCGATGAGGGTTGCCTACGTATCTCACATCCGATGAGAATCAAACCCGCGTAGTTCGGGCTGATCAAGAATAAGTAAATGAACTAACTTTAAATTATTATTATTGTTTTTGAATTTGTAAACGAACTGCTTTAAAAGAAGAAAGGAAGTATTTTTTGTTTGGATTTTTGATTGATTTTCTTTTTGAAAGAAAGACTTCTAAGAATTCCTTTTCTTTTGATTTGAACTTTGAGAATTTCAAAAGTAAAAGGAAGATAATTTTTTTTGTTTGAATTTTTATTTGTTTTCTCTTATTCTAAAGAAGAAAGAAAATATTTTTTGGAATTTTACCTCTAATAAAAGAAATGCTTTCTAAAACTTTTTTTTTTTTTTTTTGAATTTTCTTTTCAATTTTTAAAGAAGAAGGAAAATATTTTCGGATTTGTATTATTTTATTATATATATTTTTTTTAATAATTAAAAAGACTTTCTAAAGAAGTCAATAATGGAAAATATTTTTGGGTTTTTTGTTTTGAAAATTGGGAGTCTAAAAAAAACTTTTCTACACTTTTTGGCAGGACAAATATTTTTGCAACAAATAAAGATATATATACATTTTTTGGAAATAAAGAAAAACTTTTTGGATTTATATATATATATATATATATATATATTTGCAACAAATAATAAAACCACTTTCAATGCCCGACTCTTTTTATTTTATTATTTTTATTTTTATTCTGGCATCTAAACAAATAAATAAAAAACCCATTTTAAAAACAAGACTCTTTTTCATTTTCATGGCAAGACAAACTATTTTTTTTAATTTGTTTTTTTTTTTAAAAAAACAAGACAGAACAACAACTCTTTTTTCTTCTATTTTTTCTTTGCTTTTAATAAAACAAACTAATAAGACACATTTTTTTTCAAAATTTCGGCAGAGTTTTGACAGTATTTGGGCATTGGTTTTTTACAAAAATAAACAATCAATTCCCTAACCGCTATATTTTTTTTCAATATTCCTAATATTCAAAGACCGGTCAGCATGCGGGCGCGAGACAAATAAATGCACGGAAAGCAAATAGGATGCATCAGGATGGTCCTTTCATATCAGGTTGCTAGTCCTAGACGGACTCAACCCCTGTGTTGAGTCCCCTAAGTCAAATGCAACGTGATGCAAAAAAAAACGTTCCTACTAGGGATCCGGCATGAAGATGAGTTATTCTAAGTGAAAAAACCTGAGGCATATTGTTCTAGTCTTGGCTCACCCAAGTGGACAGCTTGAGCCGAAGTGGGGGCAACGTACCAGGAGCACGAAAGTCTGCCCGGCCTAGTTACTTGTCCCAACTTCGTCTTATTTGGTATGACTTCTAACAGAAAGGTGGGCCACGCGCACGTGTACACCATAAGTTCAGAAGACTCAGAAAGAAGAAGGGTTTCGTAGAAGTTGTATATATACAATTCAGATAATATTAAAGCGGTAAAAGCATCATTTAGCACATTAGGCATATATCATGTAAATATCAGATAATAAATAAAGCCAACTATAACAGTTATTTTAAGCTCGAATTCTTAAACCTTGAACCAGTGGTTCTGGGTTAAAGATATCCCCAGCAGAGTCGCCAGAGCTGTCGCACCTCCTTTTTCCGCCCCAGCGAGGGTGCAGGGAGTTTTTTCCAATTAAACGACAGTCGAAACGGGATTTGTTTATTTGTTTCAGAGTCGCCACCTGGGAATTTTATGGCATCCCAAGTCACCTGTTTTAATCCCGAATCGAGGAGAATATGACTCTGTTTGTTATTCTGCGAACCAGAAATCCGAGTAAGAATTCTGTTAATTCGGGAGAAGGTGTTAGGCATTCCCGAATTCCGTGGTTCTAGCACGGTCGCTTAACCGTTATTATACTTGGCTTAATTATCTCGATTTGCTAAATACATTTTTTTATTTTTTATTATTGCATGATTTTGTTTCCGCTTCTGTTTAGATTGTTTACAATTAAAGATTTTCTTGAAATGAATCACGCGTACGTATATTCGTATTATATATTTTTTATAAACGTAAAGAATCGTGTCACGCATACGTGTACACAATAAGATTGATAATGTTATTTTTTGTTTATTTTTATTATAAAAAAACAGACTTATGTTCGAAATTGTGCTTAAAATAAAATTAAGAGCTTTCGCCTTTCTTAAATAGTGAACCGCACATCTCGGGTTTTATAAAATTAATTTAATATCCTCTAACGAATTAAAATTTTGGCTCAAAGTTGCGCGAACGCATAATCTGAACTGCCTTTAAAAATGTAATTTAGGCCACGCGAACGTATCCCTAATTTCACAAAATATTCTTGATAAAATTCTCTACAAATTGTTTATTGCATCCACTTATTTTTATATGAAAGCCATAGAGAAACATTGATTTAGACGTCTCTATATTTTCTTGAAAAGAATTCAAAAGTTATTATGTGTTGACCGCAAGTCTTATTTTACGCGTATGAATTATATTCCTCCAAGCCATTCAAATTTAAAGAGTAAAAATAAACAACGTGTGATTAATATTACCATTTTTCTCATAAATACAATATGTGTATACCCAAAAAGTGAATGGCGTATAAAACTAAAAAAAATGATTCACAAAAGGAAGTGATGTTTTCGAAGAATTTTCATTATTCTATTTGTAGCAAACGCTATTTACACATTTTTGACTTAAAATGTTACAATTTATAAATCTCATCCTTCTTTTACACCACTTGTTTTTAGTCCGAGGTTATAATTATTTAGTTAATTTTGCTTACGAAGATTGAGTTTGAGATAAATAAACCAATTTTTATTCTCTGCCTATGCGAATATTTGCAAACACTAACTCTATATTTTGTAAAAAAAATCATCGACATTATTTCATACATTAAAAGAAATGAGTTGATCGCGTTCCTAAAATAACTATGCCATTTGTTATTAAGAAAGAGAACTAATCTACCAATTGATTTAATAAGACGACATCACATATAACGTAAACATACATCATGACCTGTTCGCAATATTCCAACATTGTAATAGTAATGGATTATATTAATTCACCTTTCCACTATAGGTTATACACATAACCGTTATTACGCCATATACGAACAAAGTACGACTGATATCATCTAGCCTTAAACAAAATTGGATATTTGACAAAATAAGCTAGTAATGTAGTTTCTAGGTATTTCTGTACTATTCTTTACTTAGCTAACAATATCACAAGATTTGATTAATGGCCAATTTCCTGCCATGTTCCCTATCTCAACAATTCAAACAGTAAATGTCATCATTAGTCCTCAAAACATATAAGATTATCGTGGAATTTAATACTCCAGAAGGTTAATTAATTAACAGTTTATCATGTCATTATACTACTATATTAATCAACTAAAACAAGACTGAAACTTAAACTAATAAAATTTAAATGAGTAGAAGACATCCTTATAATTCCAAACTTCATTTACTTGCCATGTTGAAGCTTTTCATGACATGAATTTACAGATATGTACCTGATATTGGAAACAAAAGAAAATGATGATGAGAATCAGCGACAGTAATAACAATACAGCAACAACAGTCCAGCAGCAGTAACAACCCAGGAACAGAGTTTGCAAACCAGTAGAACAGTAATCCCAAAAACAAAAGCTTCAAGCTTTGAATGAAACAACAACCATTAATACTAATTTCAAACAAAGAAAGAAAGCAGAAGATTTTTTAGTTTTTATTTTTATTTTGAAAGCTTAAATATTTTTCGGAATTTTTCTTTCTCTTAAATGTTTAGCCCTTTTTTCTCTCTTCTATTTTTCTTCCCAGATTCGTTTTTCTTATCTGTGTTTTTTCTCTCGTATCTGTGTGTGTTTTTTCTGTTCTGTCTGTATATATTGTCTGTCTATAATCTTGTTTTAAGACTTCCTATATATAACACATCTCATAAATCTTTTAATCAATTAAAATCAACCCATTTTCTCTTCCAAACCCATTATCTTCCCACTAATCCCCATTACATTAAATAAATATATCACACGACCCCATTATATTTTGTCCCCCATGTCTAACATAAATAAATACAAGATTCCCCCACTAAATTTTGTTTTGTCCCCCCTTTATATTAAACAATTATATCACAACTCACCCCATTTCATTTTGTCCCCCATGCTTCATATAAACAATTACAAAATGTACAATTCCTAAACTACCCCTCCGACCCTATTGCAAATTACTATTTTACCCCCGAAAGTACTATAAATTACCAAACTACCCATCAGCTATAACACATCAATTAATCAAACTTAACCAAAATATAGACAATATGATTAATTTCTAACAATGTTCAAACAACAAATTTCATGAACATGATTTCTTCAACATTTCAACAACAAATCACATGAACATGATTTCAACAACATTTCAACAACAAATCACATGAACACAAATTGAACAACAAAGAACAACTAAAATTTGATTGAACAATATTTTAGCAACAAACAATCCTATTTTCGGATTCAACAACAACAACAAACAAGTATATTTAGATTTCTAAATTCAATAATATTGAACTTAAAATCAACTACTCTAACAACATTACAACAAATAATTCTTATATTAAACTTTAAACAAGATTATGAGACAATTTCAAGAAATAATCATAAATGATAAACAAGAAATCAAGCTATACAAATTTCGGATTCAAGATCAAACAAACAAAGTATGAACATGAATGAAATCTATTTTAAACAACAAACATGATGGATTCAAACGATTAAATCAATATATTTCCCTTAACACAACTAAATTCTTTTAGACAAATAACAAGATTGACGAAGAAACAATTATGAACTTAAGCTTGAACTTAACAATATTAACAATTTCTAAAAATACATAGGACACATGAAACAAATTAATTAAACTTCAATTTGTATTTAACCAACATTAAACTAACAACCTTTTAACTAAACAATAAACAAGAACGATAAAACAAACATGAAACAAACTGAAAAATGAATTAATCAAAGTTCCATTTGAATCTGAAAATTTAATCACCAAAACATATGAACAAACTAGGAAATTATTTCAACGACGAACAAACAAAACAAGAATCGAATCATTTAACGATTTTGGGTCCGACAAATATCAAACAAAAAATATGGACAAAATTTGAAACATAAACCAACTAACCGATTCAAAAATAACGACGAAGACGAAGATGATGGAGCGGCATGAAGCAGTAGGGAACTGCTGCGACGAGCAGCAGCAACATCGCAGCAGCAGCTGCGGCAACCATGGCAGTAGTTGTTCGTCGAGGAGGACAACGGGGAGAAGAAGAAACATCGGCAGAAGCAGCGATGGGGAGGTTGACGATGAAGCAGCAGCTGCGGCGACGGGGAGAAGGAAGGCAGCCATGGACGTCGAGCTCAAGCTCGAGCTTGACGCCAGACGACGAAGATGAAGCAGAAACAGTCGCGTGGTTGCCTGGGCTGCTTATGGTCGAAGACTAAACAACTGCGACCTTGGTGATGGTAAAGCCGAAGGCAGCGGGGTGGGTCATCGACAGGGTTGTTCGTTCATGGCTATCATTGGATGGTTGTGTCGCTTGTGTCGAAGGAGACGAAGCTGCTGGAGCTTAGCCATGGCAGCCATGGATGTGTGTTTTAGAGTTTGGAGAAGAAAAAACAACAGTGGGGGTGGCGGATAGTTTTTTAGGGTTTTTTGTCTTGTTTTCTTCTTTTAATTTTTGTTTTGTTTTGTAAAATGTAAGACAAAGGGGTTTGGGTCTTTTGGGTTATGGACTGGGTCGACCCAGTTCGAAATGGACTGGGTCGTAGGGAAGATTGGGCCATTTTTTGGGCCTGTGGCTTGAAATCGAAGAAGAGGCCCAATTCCGACTTTCTTTATATTTTCGCTCTCTTTTCTTCTTTTATTTCTCTAAAACTAAATTATAAAAATACTTAAACTATTATTAAGAACTAAATTAAGTTATAAAAGCGCAAATTAACTCCCAATAACAATTAACGCACAATTAAGTAATAATTAAGCATAAAATTGTATATTTGGACATTAAATGCTAAAAATGCAAACGATGCCTATTTTTGTAATTTTTATTTTTTGTAAAACAAATTTAATTACTAACAATTGTAGAATTAAATCCTACATGCAAAATGCGACATATTTTTGTATTTTTATTAAATAAGCATACACAGACAAATACAAATAATTATCCAAAAATATCACAAAATACTCAAATTGCACACCAAGGAAAATCATTTGATTTTGAATTTTTTGGGAGTAATTCTCATATAGGGCAAAAATCACGTGCTTACAGCTGCCCCTCTTTGCCCGGAGACACGAAGGGTTTTCGTGCAAAAGATAAAGCGAGCGATTTTTGCCCATCCGAGTAATCCGTGTGAAGCATTTTTTGAAAAAGATTTAACCGAACCTTTGCTTCAAAGGTTTCCTACATATTCCTGGCTAAAGGGGAATCAGGTTAATGTAGTTCGGGAAATTTTGGTAGCTGGGACTACCGTGGGACTGCAATGTTACTGTTGTTGCATGCTATTACTACTGCTTACCGATCTCCTTGTTACACCGTGCTTAAAGGAAAACAAGAAGCTAGGCTAGACTGCAATTTGTTTTTGTTGCCTTGCTTTCTTGTCTGCTTGCATTTTTTTTTCGATGCTTTTCTTCCGATGCTTTTCTTCCTTTCGACACATGTACTTGAGTTTGTACTGTGACCTCTTGTTGCAACCTTCTGTTTCCCGGTACCGGAGAATTTTATTATTTCCTGCTGGGGATTCCTATTGTAACCCTTTGTTTTATTGTCCTCTGACTTGATCTTAAAATGTATGCCTCTGTTGTATGGGCGGGCTCCCAACTTCAATACTTGAAAATTAATGCTGAATATATTCCTCTGTTATATAGGCGGGCTCCCAACTTCAACACTTGAAATGAAAAGATTGAAATGTATGCCTCTGTTATCTGGGCGGGCTCCCAACTTCAATGCTTGAAATATAAAGACTGAAATGTATGCCTCTGTTATCTGGGCGGGCTCCCAACTTCAACGCTTGAAATGTAAAGACTGAAATGTATGCCTCTGTTATCTGGGCGGGCTCCCAACTTCAATGCTTGAAATGAAAAGACTGAAATGTATGCCTCTGTTCTATGGGCGGGCTCCCAACTTCAACAATAACTTTTAAAAATAAATGTCATTCCTCTCTTCAGGCGGGCTCCTGATTTCAACAACAACTTTGAAAATAATCGCCATTCCTCTCTTCAGGCGGGCTCCTGACTTCATCAACAACTTTTAAAATAAAACGCCTTTCCTCTCTTCAGGCGGGCTCTTGACTTCAATAAACAACTTGGAAAATAAATGTCATTCTATTCTTCAGGGGGGCTCCTGACTTCAACAACTTTGAAAAATAAAATCCTATTCGAGGGCGGATGAACCCGAAATATCCTATTCGAGGGCGGATGAACCCGAAAGATCCTATTCGAGGGCGGATGAACCCGAAAGATCCTGTTCGAGGGCGGATGAACCCGAAATATCCTGTTCGAGGGCGGATGAACCCAAAATATCCTGTTCGAGGGCGGATGAACCCAAAATATCCTGTTCGAGGGCGGATGAACCCAAAATATCCTGTTCGAGGGCGGATGAACCCAAAATATCCTGTTCGAGGGCGGATGAACCCGAAATATCCTGTTCGAGGGCGGATGAACCCGAAATATCCTGTTCGAGGGCGGATGAACCCAAAATATCCTGTTCGAGGGCGGATGAACCCAAAATATCCTGTTCGAGGGCGGATGAACCCAAAATATCCTATTCGAGGGCGGATGAACCCAAAATATCCTATTCGAGGGCGGATGAACCCAAAATATCCTATTCGAGGGCGGATGAACCCAAAATATCCTATTCGAGGGCGGATGATCCCATAATATCCTATTCGAGGGCGGATGAACCCAAAATATCCTATTCGAGGGCGGATGAACCCAAAATATCCTATTCGAGGGCGGATGAACCCAAAATATCCTATTCAAGGGAGGATGAACCCGAAATATCCTATTCGAGGGCGGATGAACCCATAATATCCTATTCGAGGGCAGATGAACCCAAAATATCCTATTCGAGAGCGGATGAACCCGAAATATCCTGTTCGAGGGCGGATGAACCCAAAATATCCTGTTCGAGGGCGGATGAACCCAAAATATCCTGTTCGAGGGCAGATGAACCCAAAATATCCTGTTCGAGGGCGGATGAACCCAAAATATCCTATTCGAGGGCGGATGAACCAATAATATCCTATTCGAGGGCAGATGATCCCATAATATCCTATTCGAGGGCGGATGAACCCAAAATATCCTATTCGAGGGCGAATGAACTCGAAATATCCTATTCGAGGGCGGATGAACCCGAAATATCCTATTCGAGGGCGGATGAACCCGAAATATCCTATTCGAGGGCGGATGATCCCATAATATCCTATTCGAGGGCGGATGAACCCAAAATATCCTGTTCGAGGGCGGATGAACCCAAAATATCCTATTCGAGGGCGGATGAACCCGAAATATCCTGTTCGAGGGCGGATGAACCCGAAATATCCTGTTCGAGGGTGGATGAACCCAAAATATCCTGTTCGAGGGCAGATGAACCCAAAATATCCTGTTCGAGGGCGGATGAACCCAAAATATCCTGTTCGAGGGCGGATGAACCCAAAATATCCTATTCGAGTGCGGATGAACCCAAAATATCCTATTCAAGGGCAGATGAACCCAAAATATCCTATTCGAGGGCGGATGATCCTGTAAGCACGTGATTTTTGCTTTACGAGCAATCGCTCCAAAAGAAAATGAAAATAGTAACAAATGGTTTCGCTGTACAAATTGTTCGAGTTTTCGTGACATGTGTTGTTAGTCATTTGTGGATCTGTCCATTTTTGCATTTAATCATTAACAAACAAAAATACAAAATATGCATGTTAGGATGATTAAACCATAATTCGGTCAGTAAAAGAAAATTCAAAATATATATATATATATATGTGTGCATCGTTCGTTCTAGGCTTTTAGTTAACTTACTTAAATAATTTTTGTGATAATTGTGTTAAAATGTTGCATTGTTGTTTAGTTTTAATTTCGTTATTTTTATTATTTATTATTTTTATTTTTTGTTTTAAAAGAAAAAATGAAATTAGAAAAACAAAAGAGAAGAAAATCGGATTGGGCCCCAAAATGAGGCCCAAAGCCAAGGCAAGACCCAGTCCAAACCAGGCCTGCCAAGGCACGCCCCAAAACGACGCCGTATAGGGCGTTCGATCTAAGCCGTCCGTCCAGGCCAATCCAACGGCTCAGGATCATCTTCAACAACCCGTGTTCAAACCCGACCCAATAACCAATCCGATCCGACCCCTCACTTAAACCAAACGACCCCGTTTAACTACTGAACGACCCCGTCTTGTTTCTCACCCTCAGATCCAAGCCGTTGAGATCGTATGATCCAACGGCTCAGATCCAATCAACCCCCCATATATAAACTCAGCCCTTTACCCCGCACCCCCTATCCGAACCCCCCTTCAGTCATCTCCTTCCCCAACCCCTTCTCATCCTCGAACCCTAGCAGCCGCCCCAGTATCCCTCGCCATTAAAGCCGGCGGCACGAACGCCGGTGGCCACCCCCTGAACACCCTAAGACCCCCTCACTCCCCTGAACACGAATCCACTAACCACGAACCTCGAATCATCTCCTATCGTCTCGAATCTGGATTTGAAGATTCGAGACAAAACTCGATCTACACCAAACCACCCCATCTTCATACCAGACACTCTCCTAACCTTCCTCGTGACCAAACCAAACTTGGTTTGGTCCGAATCTACCCACAACTCCCAAAAATCCAGATCTGGAAATCCAGACTTTTGAAACACATGCACCTGGGGAACCCGGCCAGTTTTGACATAGGTTTGAGGTCTAATAGACCTTAACCAAGGTGTTCTCATGTGAGAACACCCTGATTAAAGTTTGTTCGGCCTCAAAAGTTCGAAGTCAAGTTTGATTTGGGTCTGTTTGGTTTAAACGTTTTGGTAAGTTTTCCGTTCTTTTGTTTTATTTCCAAATAAGTTGTCAGCATATCTCTTTGTGTTTGTTTGTTATTTTTTTTGTTATTTTTCATCCAGATTTCTTTCATCTCTGTTAAAGACCTTTTATTTGGTCGTTTGTCTTCTATTTGTATTCTGAATGTACTCTGTGATGAACCTGTTCGATTAGATTGGTCGTCAAATGAATAAACTTATATAGGTTCCCAGTTATTGAACACGGAATTGTCTGATGCCCTTTAGATCCCTAAACGTATTGTTTATGTGAGCGATTGATTATTATCTGTTATAATTAGTATAGTCGACTCGATAAATATCGTCGATTAGCTTTCTATAACTAATAAATCGAATGAGCTAATAAGGTCTCATGACTAATTGAGTTTTGTCACTGACTGTATGCCCCAGCATTGTTTGAAATGGTTTGTTTGCACTATAAAACTGACTGAAAAGGTTCAGACTAGGCAGTCCTGAGTTCGAGCTCTCATCAGTGCAAAAATGCCCTAATGCTGCAATAGGCAGGGGCAGTAATAATCAAGGTTAACAGGGGTAATCTGGGGTGTTAAAAAGAACAGAAGTAATTAGTTTAAGTGAGCTGACAAGTAGGGTACTAACTTAGGATTAAACTAATACCAATGGGGAACAAGACACAAGGGTATGGGGGCTCAAAATGAATAAACAAATGAGCCCATAATTCTGGATTAAACAAAAACCAGGCGTGGGGAATAAAGGGAGCTGACACCAAGCATGCTTAGCATGGGCTAAAAGGGTATGGGCCTTCTGCCAATTGGCAGGCAGGGCAGCTCAGCTGTAATGGTGCATTTGGCCTATAAATAGGCCATTTGATAACTAAAACAGGGGCTGAAGTTTTAAGAGTCTTAGGCTGGACTTTTAGTTTTCAGAGAGGAAAAAACAAAAGGCTGGAAATTTTAGTCTTGGGAGGGGTCTTGTGAGTTGAAGAAAAGTGAAAAAAAAAAAAACAGAAAGAAATTTTCCAGAAAATACTGTAACTGAACATTGTCCAAAAATTGCACAAAGAAACCAAGTTGGTTATCCTAACTGGGGCTGTTATTGTTCCATTAAGAGAAGTCTGTGTATCTTCCGCTGTGATTGTTACTACATTGAGTTTTTGTGTGCTGTGGATTGAGTTTTAGTCTCCCTGATTGTCGAAACTGTGCTGGTTATTTGCTGAGCTTGGGTGGTTATTGAATTGCTGTTGGCTATAGCACAAAATATTCTGGTTCCTTTCTCGACTGGTTTGGTTTCCCATCCTGCTTTCCTGGGATTATTTGTCTGTTGCTCGACCAACGTGTGAATTTCATCTTTGTGGCTATTTGGTTGTTGCTGTGTTGTGCTGTATTATCTGCTGCTGCTGTGCTTGCTGTGTACTACTCAGCTGAACATTTTCCTTCCTCTTTTGTTCCTCTATACCAGGTACACAACTAATACTGTCAATGTAATCTGAAGTTGAGTATGAATACAAAGAGAAGAGTTGGAGATCATTTATTTTATGTATAGTCTGTACACTGAATGATCCGGGATGTATGATAGCTTGTATTTTGTTCGGATACTGGGTTAGCTTTAACACATAGCAACTGTAAATGTAGGGTAATTTGACATCCAATTGTATATGCAGGCTGGTAGATAAAAGTATACCCAATGCAGTAGGTTGTATCTTAGATTTAGTTTAATGGTGTAGTATAATTCTTTAATGTATGCCAAGCATAAAAACTGTACACTACTAGTTAAGTTCTTTACCTTCTGATAAATTGCCTCATATAACTGGTAAACCATGCTTTAAGACAAAAAAAAAAAACATAGAGCTTACAATCTCAACCTCATGAAGGTTGAGCCCAAGTCGAGCGAGCCAAGCAGGCTCTCTTCGAACAAGCAGTGGTCCAGGTCTGGCCAATCACACTGGGCTGGATTTGGGCCTGTGATTACTTGTTCGGACAGCCTCATTTCTGATTTTAGGCATTTCTGAATGTTGTTACAAACAACTTGCAAGCATGTAATTAATTAGGACTATCTACTGTTTTCAATTGATAAGGACAAACGCGATAAGAAACGTAGTTGCTATAGGATATCCTTTTAAAATAAGAACGAGATGAGCCTCGATGAAAATAAACAAAACGTGCATATGCGGGGCCCTTGTTAAATGTATATTATTGAAGCATTTAGTTTCCAGGACGGGTTGCTTAGCAAATCTCACAATCCTCCTAAAATAACAACACGTTAGTCTCTTTAGGATACGCTTTAATAAACCTTACCTTCTTAAACTCGGGTGCACATTTATGTGACCCAAATCCAAATCTCGACGGATTCGAAATGTGTTTCTAATCGCGGGTACATTAATTGTGACGTGGTTCGAGATGCGTGTCCATGACGTTGCAAATTCATTTTTAAAAAAAAAAAGAATGAGATGAGCCTCGCCAAATAAAATACAAATTGCGGGGCCCTCAGTAAATATTTGCTTTAAAAATTGTTTAGACTTCGGGATGGACCGTTTAGTAAAATTCCACGGTCCTACCCAAAATAAATACGCTAGTCGCTTTAGGCGCGCCTTTAATAATTTAATTTCCTTAAACTCGGGTGCACATTGATGTGACCCAAATCCAAATCTCAACGGAGTCAAAGTGTGTCGACGACCACGGGTACATTGATTGTAACGCGGTTCGAGATACATTTTCACAACGTTGCAATTCTTGATAAAAACAGTAAATGATAAAAGCGGTTAAAAGTTAAATTTTGCACATAAGTTCACACTTGTATGAAATCAGATAATCAAGCCGAATATAACAGTTGAGCGACCGTGCTAGAACCACGGAACTCGGGAATGCCTAACACCTTCTCCCGGGTTAACAGAATTCCTTATCCGGATTTCTGGTACGCAGACTGTAATATGGAGTCATTCTTTTCCTCGATTCGGGATTAAAATTGGTGACTTGGGACACCCTAAATCTCCCAAGTGGCGACTCTGAAATAATTAAACCAATCCCGTTTCGATTGTCCTTTAATTGGAAAAAACTCCCTTGCGCCCTCGCGGGTGCGGAAAAAGGAGGTGTGACAGCTCTGGCGACTCTGCTGGGGAAAGTGCCCAGAACCACTGGTTCAGGGTTAAGAATTCGAGCTTAAAATAATTGTTATTATTTGGCTTTATTTATTATCTGATTTTTACATGTTTGAGCCTAATGTGCTAAATGCTGCTTTTACCGCTTTGATATTATTTGGACTGTATATAAACTGTGCCGAAACCCTTCTCTTCTTACCTCCGGGGAGAAGCTCGCTGGTCGAGACTCCCTATTCTGTTAGTGTCAATACCCGAAATAAGAAAGAGGACGGATAAGTTACGAAGCCGGACGGCCTTTTGGTTCCCGGTAAGTTGCCCCTCCTCGGCCCGAGTTGTCTGCTCGGGTACACTGTCTAGAACACTGACCCAGGTTTTGAACATAGAATAACGTGACTTCATGCCGGATCCCTAGTAGGAGCGCTTATTTGCATCATGTTGCATATGACTTAGGGGACTCAACACAGGGGTTGGGTCCGTCTAGGACTAGCAACCTGGTATGAAAGGACCATCCTAATGCATCCCATTTGTTTTCCGTGCATCTATTTGTCTCGAGCCCGCATGCTGACCAGTGTTTGAATAATGGAAATCGAAAAAAAAGGGGAAGGAATAGCGGTTAAGGAGTTAATTGTTTATTTTTGAAAAAAAAAAGCCAATGCCAAAATACAATCAAAACTCTGCCGAAATTTTGAGAAAATGAAAGGAAAATGTCTTATTAGTTTTGTTTTATTAATTGCAAAGGAAAAATAGAAAAGAAGAAAAAAGGGGTCGTCGTTCTACTTTTATATACTTTTAAATATATATATATATATATGGTTTGTCCTGTCACAAAAAATGAAGATGGAAAAGAGTCTTATTTTTGATATATATATATATCTCTACATATATATATACAAATATAAAAATATGCCTTTATTTGTGGCAAAATTACTGGTTTTGCCAAAAGTCATGAAAGTAATAAATGTGCAGGGTTTTTCATAAAGTTTTATAAAAGTATACGTCTAAATAAAGTTTTATTATTTTTTTTTATTATTTTTTATTATTCACTTAGGCATAATCACCCCAATAAATGTGCAGGATGAGCACGGTACAAAACGAACCCTTTTCAATAATGACCAGGATCCCGTTTGAGTTGCGGTTATGGTGGAACGACTTAGGCAAAGAAGGGCAAGACAAAGTAAGGAAATATCTGAAAGGTCTCCCGGACCTACTAAACATTCAGCCTCGGGGTGATATCATCAGATCATTGGTCACTTGTTGGGATTCCGCACACAACGTGTTCCATTTTTCGGACTTCGAGCTCACCCCGACGTTGGAAGAAATAGCAGGGTACATCGGGATTGATGAAGCCCCTTTTAGGTTCAAATACTTGATTGCACCTAGAGCTGTCACGGTACACAGGTTTCTGGATTTCCTAAAAATACCTCGGACATTCCACCATCCAGATCTTGCCAAAGGATTCTGCAGTCTCCACCTCATATATGCTAGATACGGTCACGTGGGCGGGTTCAATAAGCCGGATTTCAAGCTATGCAGTAGAGGCAACCGACAAAAGTGGGACGAACACAGGCTAGTGGCTTTTATGACAGCCTTTCTGGGACTTATAGTGTTCCCTAGGAAAGATGGAAACATTGATCTAAGGATAGCCGGGGTTGTCAATACTTTGCTTACCCAAGATAAAAGTACTCTGGCGCCTATGATTATGGCTGACATTTTCCGGGCTCTCACTGCTTGTCGAGCCAGGGGCGACTTTTTCGAAGGATGTAACCTACTGTTGCAAATGTGGATGACCGATCATTTATGCCATCGCTCCTCACTTTTGGGTTATGGTTCGCCAGAGAAAACTTGTATTGGAGAATTCTACACGAGAATCAAAGGGTTCAATTTACCTGAGGGAGTCACATCATGGACCGCATTTCTCCGAACTCTCACTGCCAGCCAAATCCAGTGGACGCTCGGATGGTCACCTATCGAGGAAATCATATACATGCCGGCAACCCGGCCTCACTTTCTGTTGATGGGACTGAAAAGTATCCAACCCTATGCACCATATCGGGTTTTGAGGCAACTTGGGAGGTACCAAGTGGTACCGAAAGATGAAGATTTGAGTACCCAAGTGATTGAAATCAGTCCGAACGGTCATTTCCCTGAAGAAGAAGTCCGCCAAATATGGAGTGAATGCCAACATCTGACAGCAAACACTTGTGTGATTAATACGGCACAAGGGGAAGTCGCCCCAGAATATCACGCTTGGTTTAGAGGTAGCCTGTCCTACGAAAGACCGGCTAAGAGGCCGCATCTCAAAGATTTCGTAGAATCATCCCAAGGGCAATGGAACTGGTTAGCAAAAGAGAAGGGTTATCGGGCAGAGATTGGCGATTTGAAGCTACAAATGGATAGTCTGAAATTCGATAATAGCGTACAAGTCGCGGCGGATCGAAGCGAAAAGAATAGATTGATCCAAGAGAACGAAGAGCTTAAGGCCCAAATCCAAAAATTGAGATTGTCTCTCGACGAGCAGCCCAGAAGTCGATCAGACCAGCGGTTGATAAAGGGTTTGAAAAGGGAGATCGCGGAATGGCGAGACAGGTTAGAAGAATCCGAAAAGGTCATGACAGAGTTCAAGGCACGGTGGGGAACAAGAGTAGATAAGCATCGCCGGTGTTTGAACCAATTGAAACGTGACCACGAGAAGACTGTGGCCAAAATAAAGAGGGAGATGGCTACACTCGAGTTTAAAGCAGTTAAGCAGGCCGGGGATTTCCAATCGGAGAGTAGATACTGTTACGACTTGTTGGCCCAAATGAAGGAAGAAGTGCGGCAGCTGAGGGATCAGCATATACAGGACTCACAGGTATTCAAGACGTGCAGTGATCAGATAAGACACCTACTCATAGAGAAGAAAAAAACCAGAGACAAGATCAGGGCCATTGCCCATGCCATCATCAGAAGGTGTCGACGGTGTGAAAACATGACCTGCGTTACCGTTCTCCCAGTAGTGATGGGTTATGTCAAACAGACCATGCACGAGTTGGAGCAGCTCGAAAGGGATCTCGCACCTAGAACCGCGAAAAGGCCGAACGATGCCTCGCGAGTCCCTAAGTTGGAAAATTAACCTCTGGCCGAGTCTTGTTTTAGTTAAGCTTTGATGTTTTCCCATATGTTGTTTTCCATTTTTCCTTCAATCAAATAGGGTCAAAGAACCATGGAGTCTGTACTGTTGCTATGTTGTTTGAAGCAATGTGTAATAGCAAATTTTGATAATGAAATTAAGTGACTCCGGAAGAATTTCTATGTGTCTTTACTTTAAGGCAGAACTACGCCTGGTCTGATTCACGCGGGGACGTGATACGTAGGCAATCCCCATAAGATTCGACCGCTTTTTAAATAAAGAAAAGAAAATGTAAATAAAATAAAAACGCGGGGTTTCGCATAATACTCTAAAAAAGAGACGAATGAACAAACCGGGATGACGCATGTGGTTTGAAGCAAAGCATGTAGAAACGGTTAACTGCCTAGGTGCATTGCATCCTCTATGTGTTATGATCAAATCTGTTAAGCTCTAACACTAACAAAGTTTGTTGTTGTCTGATACCAGACAGTTAGTTGTTAAAGAATTCTGGCAACACATTCATACCAAACCAGATCCAAAGGACCGGTAGCAACAAGCATGACCACTTCTGAGAATAGTAATGAGGAAGAAAGGCCGATGAGCCAGTTGCTAAAAGAGGCAATGGAAAAGATTGAGAGGATGGGACTGGAGATGCATGCCATGCAGCTAGCCCTGGCCAAAACGCAAAAGAGCCCTGAGACACTGGGACACGTACCGGAGTACCCTCACTCTGGCCCTTCCACAAGCCGCCCAAACCCCCTCTATCATCAAGAGAGAAGCCCTCATGATTCCCAAGCTCCACCACCCCATCAACCTCTCCCAACACCCAATATTCCCATTTTTGTGGGACCTGCATCAGCCCCTTTGCAGCGAACGACCAGTGAGCCATTGTTTCAGGCTCACGATACACAATACTATCCCCCTGAGCCTACATTCCATGCACCCGAACCACAGGCTTACAATCCCCATTTGGAAGTTCCGGCAGAGGTTGAGAAGCCGGTTAAGGCCCCTGAACAGGATGAAGTGTTGAGAAAGTTCAAAAGCCTGGAGCAATCCTTCAGGAACTTACACGGGCTGGGCAACCAAGTCAGCGTGGCATACAAAGATCTGTGCCCTTTCCCAGATGTCCAACTCCCGGCAGGGTTCAAGATGCCCAAGTTTGATTTATATGAAGGGCACGGTGATCCCATGGCACATTTGCGGGGATTCTGTAGCAAAATGAGAGGGGCAGGAGGCAAGGATGAGCTTTTGATAGCTTACTTCGGCCAAAGTCTGAGCGGATCTGCACTGGAATGGTATACCAGGCAGGATTTCAGCAGGTGGTACACGTGGGATGATCTGGCACAGGCTTTTGCAGGTCATTTCCAGTACAATCTAGAGATAGTCCCCGACCGTCTCACATTATTGAGAACTGGGAAGAAACCCGGGGAAAGTTTTCGCGAGTTCGGATTCCGCTGGAGAGAACAAGCAGCTAGAGTCGATCCTCCCATGAGAGAGGGAGAAATGGTAGACTACTTTTTGCAGACATTGGATCCAACCTACTTTGGTCACTTGGTGACAACGGTTGGAAAATCTTTCAACGAGGTGGTCAAAATAGGGGTCATGATAGAAGAAGGTTTGAGGTCGGACAAGATCTTAAACTATTCGGCACTTAAGGCCACAACCCAGGCTATTCAAAGCGGCACGGGAGGTGCGCTAAGAAGAAAGAAAGAAGAGGTTGCCACGATCGAGGCAGGCAGTTGGTCCAGGGCTGGCAGGCCACACTACAACCAACCCAGGCCTCACAGGTCAAACTATCCATACAACCCACCACAAAATTTCTATCCACCTCGAGAACCACATTGTTCCGTACACCAAGCCCAGGTATACACTCAGCCTCCGGTTCGCCCACAATGGCGCGCACCGGCTCCCCAGAACATATATGCACCACCACAAAACACTTACCCTCCACCAAGGGCATATAGAAATCCTTCAGGGGCAGGTTTCCGGGGAAATCCAGATGCCAGAAATGACAGGTTGCGGAAGCAAAGAACCTTCACCGAACTGGGAGAAACCTACACCGCTGTGTTCCACAAGCTGCGGCAATTGGGTTTGGTTAGTCCCGTCCATACTCGGGAACCAAATCCCCCGCCTCAGAATTTGGATCGTTCAATCAGTTGTGAATACTGTTCAGGGATGCTTGGGCACGATACCGAGAAGTGTTGGAAGTTAAGGCACGCCATACAGGATCTTATTGACACCAATAAGATCGAGGTCCAGACACCGGAGGCTCCTAACATCAACCAAAACCCGCTGCCAGCGCACCACGAAGCTCACATGATTGAGTTGGTGTGTGAGGGAGGTGAATTAAGAAAACCCTCACAAACAGTGATGATGATCCAAGCTGCCCCAAAAGAAGTCTTAACCAGTGGAGGAACAAATGTACAGTCGCAGGGAGAAGGCGTCAAGCCGGTAGTAATATGGGGGAAGAACCCGTCCGCCATAGCAAGCAAACCCGAGCCAAGCAAGTTGGTAATACCAGGGATCCTGCCCACATCGGCAGTCATGTTGAAAGGGGTATGTAGAGAACGGGTGACCATAAAGCCGGTGGTCCAACTGCCAATGCTTGACAGCAGGGCTGTGCCCTGGAAATATGAAAAAGCAGTGGTGACATACCAAGGAAAACAGGTGGAAGAAGTCAGTTGTGAAGCGCAAGGGCTGACTCGATCAGGTCGATGCTTTGCTCCGGTGGAGTTAAGAAAAATAAACCCAGTGGCAACCAAGAAGCCAGTGTCAGAAGAAGAAGCTGAAGACTTCCTGAGGAAGATGAAAGTACAAGACTATTCTGTGGTTGAGCAGCTGAGAAAAACACCTGCCCAGATCTCACTATTGTCATTACTCCTCCATTCCGAGGAACATCGTCGGGCCCTGTTAAAGATATTGAACGAGGCTCATGTACCCAGTGAGATTTCTGTAAACCACCTGGAAACCATTGCTAGCAAGATTTTCGAGGTGAACAGAGTGACATTCTCAGATGATGACCTGCCGGTGGAAGGTACAGAGCACAACAAAGCTCTATACCTAGCTGTCAAATGTGAAGACTCGGTGGTAACCCGAGTATTGGTGGATAACGGCTCAAGCGCCAATATTTGTCCATTATCCACCCTGGACCAGTTAAAGATTGACCGTGGAAGAATCCGGGAGAATAGCATCTGTGTCCGAGGGTTTGACGGAAACGGAACAGCCACTGTGGGGGATGTTGTACTTGAACTAACCATTGGCCCGGTCCTGTTTACCATGGAATTCCAGGTGTTGGACGCCACGGTATCTTACAACTTGCTGTTAGGACGACCTTGGATTCATGCAGCTAAAGCGGTGCCTTCCACCCTACATCAGACAGTGAAGTTCGAGTGGGAAAGACAAGAGGTCGTGTTGCACGGTGAGGATACAACATGCACCGTGGGCGGAACCATTGTGCCTTTCATAGAGACCACTGATGACAAGGGTCCTTGGGTCTACCAGATTCTCGATACAGGGTCGGCCAACAAAATCTCTGAAGGAGAAATCATCCCGCACCCTAGGGTAGCTGCCGCAACAGTCATGATGGTATCGGAGATGCTGGGTAATGGGTTTGTGCCGGGAAAAGGCCTGGGAGTTGAACTTCAAGGGATAGTCCAACCTGTCTCCCTTCCTAAGAATCTGGAAACTTTCGGGTTGGGGTTCAAACCAACCCCAGCAGACAGGAAGCAAGCGCGAAAAATGAAGAAGAGGGTCTGGTTTCTGCCTAAACCAGTACCACGCCTCTCGAGGTCTTTTGTTAAAGCTAGTGCCAAGGGGTCAGCGATCCCAAAGATTCAAGGACCTTTGATCGGCATAAATGAAGACCTGAATCAGAGTTTTGAGAGACTATTCGCGGATGTCAGTATGGTGGAAGCTGGAGAGGGTTCCAGCAGGGCAGAGATACAATTTGTGGGGCCTGAGGCCAAGACCAACAATTGGACGGTTACTCCTCTTCCTGTCCGAGGGGAGTCTTGGTAGTAGGCTTTGATTAATGTTTTGTTTGTTTGTTTGTTTGATCGGATTATTCAAGGGTGTAATCCCAATTTTACTTTCGTTTTGTAAAAGTGTGAACCCTTTTTATCCTGCAAATTTAATAAAGTTCTTTTCTTTTGTCCCATTTTAATCTCTTGTTTTGTTCTTTTTCTTTCTGAACAGTTCTCTTTTTACTGGTCCTAATGACATGGCATGCACAGCGGATCTTCGACCTAGTCTAATAAATCAATCTGAATCTGACTCAATGATGCAAGAGGTCGTTTGTGATAATGAATCCGAATGTGACGAAGGGGAAGCCTTCGAAGAAATAAACCGAGAACTGTGCCAATTTGAAGAGAAACCCAAGCCTAACCTAAACGACACTGAGGCTGTGAACCTAGGAGACGCTGATATCATCCAAGAGACCAAAATTAGCATCCACATTGAGCCAAATGTCAAAGCAGAATTGATCGAAACTCTCAGGGAATTCAAAGATGTTTTTGCATGGTCATATGATGATATGCCTGGATTGAGCACCGATTTAGTGGTTCACAAATTGCCCACTGACCCGGCATACCCTCCGGTCAAGCAAAAACTAAGGAAATTTAAAACAGAAATGAGTGTAAAGATCAAAGAAGAAGTGATTAAGCAATTACAATCGAAGGTCATTCGGGTCACTCGGTATCCCGAGTGGTTGGCCAATGTGGTACCAGTCCCAAAGAAGGATGGAAAAATCAGGGTGTGCGTCGACTACCGCAACCTCAACAAAGCAAGTCCCAAGGACAATTTCCCGTTACCCAACATTCATATCCTGATCGATAATTGCGCTGGGCGCGAGATCGGATCCTTTGTGGATTGCTATGCGGGTTATCATCAGATCCTAATGGATGAGGAGGATGCTGAGAAGACAGCATTTATTACGCCATGGGGAACCTACTGCTATCGGGTAATGCCGTTCGGTTTAAAGAACGCTGGGGCAACGTACATGCGAGCAATGACTGCTGTGTTTCATGACATGATACACAAAGAAATAGAGGTGTACGTCGATGATGTGATCATCAAATCTTGGCGTCAGGAGGACCATGTGGCAGACCTAAGGAGATTTTTCCAAAGACTCCGGAGGTATGATATCAAGCTTAACCCGGCCAAATGCGCATTCGGGGTTCCATCAGGAAAGTTGCTAGGATTCATCGTCAGTCGACGGGGGATTGAGTTAGACCCATCCAAAATTGAATCCATCCGAGACTTGCCACCGCCAAGGAACAAAACAGAGGTAATGAGTTTGCTGGGTAGACTCAATTACATCAGCAGGTTCATCGCTCAACTCACAGCAACTTGTGAGCCCATATTTCGGCTACTGAGAAAGGATGCTGCAGAAGGTTGGACGACAGAGTGTCAAGAGGCTTTCGACCAAATCAAAGGGTATCTGTCTAATCCACCCGTGTTGGTCCCACCTAAGCCCGGGAAACCCCTAATCCTTTACCTGACAGTCTTGGAAAATTCATTTGGTTGTGTACTGGGGCAACATGATGACACAGGAAGGAAGGAGCAGGCCATCTACTATCTTAGCAAGAAATTCACAGTGCATGAGGTCAAGTACACTCAACTCGAGAAAACATGCTGCGCCCTGACTTGGGTAGCTCAGAAGTTGAAGCACTACCTGTCTTCATATACTACTTATCTCATATCCCGCTTGGACCCATTGAAGTATATCTTTCAGAAACCTATGCCCACGGGAAGGTTGGCAAAGTGGCAAATTCTGCTCACAGAGTTTGATATCATCTACGTAACGAGGACGGCCATGAAAGCCCAGGCACTGGCAGACCATTTGGCAGAGAATCCCGTTGACGAAAAATACGAGCCTTTAAGAACGTATTTTCCTGACGAAGAGGTGATGCATACAAATGAGTTGGAATTACCCGAGGAACCGGGTTGGAAGCTTTTCTTTGATGGAGCGGCAAACGCAAAAGGAGTTGGAATAGGGGCAGTACTCATCTCTGAAACAGGACGGCATTATCCTGTTACGGCCCAACTGCGCTTCTATTGCACTAACAATATGGCCGAATATGAGGCTTGCATTCTGGGTCTGCGCTTGGCTGCTGACATGGATGTCCAAGACGTCTTGGTCTTGGGAGACTCGGACCTCTTGGTACATCAAATTCAGGGTGAATGGGAAACACGAGATCTAAAGCTCATACCATACCGACAATGCTTGCATGATCTGAGCAAGCAATTTCGATCGGTGAAGTTCAAACACATCCCGAGAGTTCACAATGAGGTTGCAGATGCCTTAGCCACCTTAGCATCAATGCTGCACCACCCTGACAAAATGTATGTTGATCCTCTGCATATCCAAATCCGTGATCAGCACGCCTACTGCAATACCATAGAAGAAGAAGCAGATGGCGAACCCTGGTTTCATGATATCAAGGAATATCTCAGAATGGGGATATATCCAGAACATGCCTCTGGAGACCAAAAAAGAACCCTTCGGCGTTTGTCGAATGGTTTCTTCCTCAGTGGAGGAGTATTGTACAAGAGAACCCCGGATTTAGGATTGTTGAGATGCATAGATGCCGGGCAGGCAACGACGGTTATGGCGGAAGTACATGCCGGAGTTTGTGGGCCACACATGAGCGGATATATATTGGCAAGAAAGATCCTTCGAACAGGGTGTTATTGGCTAACCATGGAACACGACTGTATCACTTTCGTAAGGAAATGCCATCAGTGCCAGATACATGGAGATTTGATTCATTCTCCGCCAACAGAGTTACATACGATGTCAGCACCCTGGCCGTTTGTAGCATGGGGCATGGATGTCATTGGGCCCATCGAGCCAGCAGCGTCCAACGGTCATAGGTTCATTCTAGTGACCATTGATTACTTCACCAAATGGGTTGAGGCTAAAACCTTCAAATCGGTAACCAAGAAGGCGGTGGTGGACTTTGTTCACTCCCATATCATCTGCAGATTTGGGATCCCAAAAGTGATCATTACGGATAACGGTGCGAATCTTAATAGCAGCCTGATGAGAGAGGTGTGCCAACAATTCAAGATTACACACCGCAATTCCACCCCATATCGTCCCAAGGCGAATGGAGCAGTCGAAGCAGCCAATAAGAATATCAAGAAGATACTACGAAAAATGGTGGAAGGGTCCAGACAATGGCACGAGAAATTACCCTTTGCTTTGTTAGGGTACCGCACTACCGTCCGGACCTCCATAGGCACAACTCCTTATTTGTTGGTGTATGGAACTGAGGCCGTGATACCAGCGGAGGTCGAAATTCCATCCCTCCGAATTGTCGCTGAAGCCGGGATTGATGATGATGAATGGGTAAAAGCTCGATTGGAACAGTTGAGCCTAATAGATGAGAAAAGATTGGCAGCAGTGTGCCATGGTCAACTGTATCAGAAGAGAATGGCAAGAGCATATAACAAGAAGGTGCGCCCCAGGAAGTTTGAGGTAGGGCAGCAGGTGTTAAAGAAGATCCTCCCACATCAGGTCGAAGCAAAAGGCAAATTCGCCCCAAATTGGCAAGGGCCTTATATCGTGACCAGAGTATTGTCCAACGGCGCTCTGTGTTTGACAGATATCGAAGGTAGATGTGTCGACATGGCTATCAATTCAGATGCAGTCAAGAGATATTATGCGTAATTTCTTTAATTATGGCAATTTTTGGTTTATTTGTTTGTATTTGGCATTTGATGGATAATGAGATGACGGAGGCAATTCTTTCTTCTATCCAAACACTGTTTAACCCTTGCTTCCCCCTTTGAGCCTTAAGTAATTCTTTCATACCCCTCTTTTGGAATCACTAATGGAAAGGACATGAAAAAAAAAAAAAAAAAAAAAAAGAAAAAGAAGAAGAAAAAGAAGATGAAATCATAAAGAAATACAAAACCGTGGGAACTACGTTTGACCTGATTCCTCAAAGAGGATACGTAGGCGCCTCACGGCTCGGTCATAGTATGCATCATAATAAATATAGGATGCATAATGTACATAGTGTGCATAATAGACACAGCGTGCGTAATGCACGTAGCACAACATAAAAGTAAAAAAATAAATAAATTCCCCAAGCAAGAAAACTGGGGCAGAAGTTATGTTTTAAGTTCCAACAAAGGTTTGATTCCAAAAGTTGTAGCACATCACCCTCCAAGTTGTTTTCATTTTTTTTAGCCTTCCTTCAATCCCACACCAAAACCAACATCGACATCCAAAAGACCTCCCGATCAATGTTCGAGAGATGCCAAATCCGGCAAATAAGGCCGAGAATGATACACCGATCCCCAGCAAAGAAAAGGATCGTAAGACTGGGAATGAGTTGATAGTCAAAAGAATCTCCAGAAGAGAGGATCATATCTACAACACCCCGATTCCTCGAAAAGAAATAAAATGAGAGAGTCTCATCGGTGAAAACCTTCACAGGCACCGAGAGGCGATGTAAGATGAGGGATATGAAATGAGAGAGTCTTATTGGTGAAAACCTTCACAGGCACCATAAGGCGCCGGGAGATGAGAGAAAAGAGAGAGTCTCATTAGTGAAAACCCCTCGAAGGGCACTATGAGGCGACAAGATAGAGCAGCGAAACCTACCACATTCGCAACAAGATGAACATCCATTTATCATCCCCAGCAAGTCAGACCGTCGGACAAATCGATTGATACAAATAGACTGGGTCGGGAATCTATGGTGCATGTCATGATCACGGGGACCAGTTGTGTCATCCAGATAAGTTCTTTTGATTAGCTCCTCCCACAAAATATTGGTTCACAAAGTTTTTCTCTTTTCCATATCTTTGTTTTTCTTTTCCTAAAAATGTGTCTTTAAAGGATTTTTCAAAGCTTACTACCGGAAATCGAAGGGGAATTCATCCAATTCAGGAGAATACAAACAGTCCTAAAAGCCGGCCCCAGGCAATGCAGGGACATGTGCTCGGAAATTTTGAAAGAAGTAAGCTCCAAAAGGGAGTGGTTTCGGGAGGTAGAAGTGGACTCCCACAGAATATGCTTAAAGAGAAAGCAGAAAAGGGGATAAATTGAAAACCGTATCCCCAGCAGGCTAGAGACCCCCAACAGGCAACTTTGCCTGCCAACCAATTATGGGGACAAAGAGCAAGAAAAGGGGAAGAGAGAAAAATGGCTCGCCAGAAAGGCACCCTCTACCACCACGATTAAAACTGACTAAAACCTTTTGTCTTTTGCAGGAGAGCAAAGAATTGATGACGGCAACAAGATGCAATGCCATGGAAGTTACCAAAAACCGGGGCAGAAAATTTTCTGCCGATTGTCGAAAATTTTCTCGGAAGAACGGGGAAACAATTTCAATACTTTTAAGTTCTAGGTCGCCCACCAGTATAATGCGGGAATACATTTAAGTTCTAGGTCGCCCACCAGTATAATGCGGGAATACATTTAAGTTCTAGGTCGCCCACCAGTATAATGCGGGAATACTTTTAAGTTCTAGGTCGCCCACCAGTATAATGCGGGAATATTTTTAAGTTCTAGGTCGCCCACCAGTATAATGCGGGAATACTTTTAAGTTCTAGGTCGCCCACCAGTATAATGCGGGAATACATTTAAGTTCTAGGTCGCCCACCAGTATAATGCGGGAATACATTTAAGTTCTAGGTCGCCCACCAGTATAATGCGGGAATATTTTTAAGTTCTAGGTCGCCCACCAGTATAATGCGGGAATACTTTTAAGTTCTAGGTCGCCCACCAGTATAATGCGGGAATACTTTTAAGTTCTAGGTCGCCCACCAGTATAATGCGGGAATACATTTAAGTTCTAGGTCGCCCACCAGTATAATGCGGGAATACATTTAAGTTCTAGGTCGCCCACCAGTATAACGCGGGAATACTTTTAAGTTCTAGGTCGCCCACCAGTATAATGCGGGAATACTTTTAAGTTCTAGGTCGCCCACCAGTATAATGCGGGAATACTTTTAAGTTCTAGGTCGCCCACCAGTATAATGCGGGAATACTTTTAAGTTCTAGGTCGCCCACCAGTATAATGCGGGAATACATTTAAGTTCTAGGTCGCCCACCAGTATAATGCGGGAATACTTTTAAGTTCTAGGTCGCCCACCAGTATAATGCGGGAATATTTTTAAGTTCTAGGTCGCCCACCAGTATAATGCGGGAATACTTCTTAAGTTCTAGGTCGCCCACCAGTATAATGCGGGAATATTTTTAAGTTCTAGGTCGCCCACCAGTATAATGCGGGAATACATTTTAAGTTCTAGGTCGCCCACCAGTATAATGCGGGAATACTTTTTAAGTTCTAGGTCGCCCACCAGTATAATGCGGGAATACATTTAAGTTCTAGGTCGCCCACCAGTATAATGCGGGAATACATTCAGCTCTAGATTTTGGAATCAGTCACCCCACCTGAAGACGGAAGGTTACAACAGAGATCCCCAAACGGGAAACAATAAAATCCTCAGCACCAAGAAGCAGACAACTGCAAAAGCAAGCGCACATTCAAAGGGAAGAAGGAACGCGTCTCAAAAGAGCAGTTTGGGAACGCTATGGCATGCCCAACATAACAATTCTGATGAAAAGCCATACCACTGAGGAAACCATTGAAAGATTTAAAGAAGAAAGTCGTATCCCCAGCGGGTCAAGCAAAGTGACGAAAACTGGCATTCAAACGTCAGCGAAGGATCAGCATCATCTCCAAGTTCACAAAATAAAGGCGTCGGAGGAAAGCATTAGCCGACAAGAAAGCAAGGCAACAAGAACAAGTTGAAGATGGATGAAATTTCAGGATCCTCAGTTTAACTTAGCTTCTTGTTTTCCTTTTAGAGCAATGTAATAGGGAGATCGGTTGAGCAGTAGCATCCTACAGCAGCATACAACAGCGCACAACAACAGCAAGCAATACAGTCACATGGTAGTCCCAGCTACCAAAATTTCCCGAACTACATTGACCTGATTCCTGTTCAGCCCAGGATATGTAGGAAACCTCTGAAGCAAAGGTTCGGTCAAATCTTTTTCAAAAAATGCTTCACACGGAGTATTCAGACGGGCAAAAATCGCTCGCTTTATCTTTGCGCGAAAACCCTTCGTGTCTTCGTGCAAAGAGGGGCAGCTGTAAGCACGTGATTTTTGCTTTACGAGCAATCGCTCCAAAAGAAAATGAAAATAGTAACAAATGGTTTCGCTGTACAAATTGTTCGAGTTTTCGTGACATGTGTTGTTAGTCATTTGTGGATCTGTCCATTTTTGCATTTAATCATTAACAAACAAAAATACAAAATATGCATGTTAGGATGATTAAACCATAATTCGGTCAGTAAAAGAAAATTCAAAATATATATATATATATATGTGTGCATCGTTCGTTCTAGGCTTTTAGTTAACTTACTTAAATAATTTTTGTGATAATTGTGTTAAAATGTTGCATTGTTGTTTAGTTTTAATTTCGTTATTTTTATTATTTATTATTTTTATTTTTTGTTTTAAAAGAAAAAATGAAATTAGAAAAACAAAAGAGAAGAAAATCGGATTGGGCCCCAAAATGAGGCCCAAAGCCAAGGCAAGACCCAGTCCAAACCAGGCCTGCCAAGGCACGCCCCAAAACGACGCCGTATAGGGCGTTCGATCTAAGCCGTCCGTCCAGGCCAATCCAACGGCTCAGGATCATCTTCAACAACCCGTGTTCAAACCCGACCCAATAACCAATCCGATCCGACCCCTCACTTAAACCAAACGACCCCGTTTAACTACTGAACGACCCCGTCTTGTTTCTCACCCTCAGATCCAAGCCGTTGAGATCGTATGATCCAACGGCTCAGATCCAATCAACCCCCCCATATATAAACTCAGCCCTTTACCCCGCACCCCCTATCCGAACCCCCCCTTCAGTCATCTCCTTCCCCAACCCCTTCTCATCCTCGAACCCTAGCAGCCGCCCCAGTATCCCTCGCCATTAAAGCCGGCGGCACGAACGCCGGTGGCCACCCCCTGAACACCCTAAGACCCCCTCACTCCCCTGAACACGAATCCACTAACCACGAACCTCGAATCATCTCCTATCGTCTCGAATCTGGATTTGAAGATTCGAGACAAAACTCGATCTACACCAAACCACCCCATCTTCATACCAGACACTCTCCTAACCTTCCTCGTGACCAAACCAAACTTGGTTTGGTCCGAATCTACCCACAACTCCCAAAAATCCAGATCTGGAAATCCAGACTTTTGAAACACATGCACCTGGGGAACCCGGCCAGTTTTGACATAGGTTTGAGGTCTAATAGACCTTAACCAAGGTGTTCTCATGTGAGAACACCCTGATTAAAGTTTGTTCGGCCTCAAAAGTTCGAAGTCAAGTTTGATTTGGGTCTGTTTGGTTTAAACGTTTTGGTAAGTTTTCCGTTCTTTTGTTTTATTTCCAAATAAGTTGTCAGCATATCTCTTTGTGTTTGTTTGTTATTTTTTTTGTTATTTTTCATCCAGATTTCTTTCATCTCTGTTAAAGACCTTTTATTTGGTCGTTTGTCTTCTATTTGTATTCTGAATGTACTCTGTGATGAACCTGTTCGATTAGATTGGTCGTCAAATGAATAAACTTATATAGGTTCCCAGTTATTGAACACGGAATTGTCTGATGCCCTTTAGATCCCTAAACGTATTGTTTATGTGAGCGATTGATTATTATCTGTTATAATTAGTATAGTCGACTCGATAAATATCGTCGATTAGCTTTCTATAACTAATAAATCGAATGAGCTAATAAGGTCTCATGACTAATTGAGTTTTGTCACTGACTGTATGCCCCAGCATTGTTTGAAATGGTTTGTTTGCACTATAAAACTGACTGAAAAGGTTCAGACTAGGCAGTCCTGAGTTCGAGCTCTCATCAGTGCAAAAATGCCCTAATGCTGCAATAGGCAGGGGCAGTAATAATCAAGGTTAACAGGGGTAATCTGGGGTGTTAAAAAGAACAGAAGTAATTAGTTTAAGTGAGCTGACAAGTAGGGTACTAACTTAGGATTAAACTAATACCAATGGGGAACAAGACACAAGGGTATGGGGGCTCAAAATGAATAAACAAATGAGCCCATAATTCTGGATTAAACAAAAACCAGGCGTGGGGAATAAAGGGAGCTGACACCAAGCATGCTTAGCATGGGCTAAAAGGGTATGGGCCTTCTGCCAATTGGCAGGCAGGGCAGCTCAGCTGTAATGGTGCATTTGGCCTATAAATAGGCCATTTGATAACTAAAACAGGGGCTGAAGTTTTAAGAGTCTTAGGCTGGACTTTTAGTTTTCAGAGAGGAAAAAACAAAAGGCTGGAAATTTTAGTCTTGGGAGGGGTCTTGTGAGTTGAAGAAAAGTGAAAAAAAAAAAAACAGAAAGAAATTTTCCAGAAAATACTGTAACTGAACATTGTCCAAAAATTGCACAAAGAAACCAAGTTGGTTATCCTAACTGGGGCTGTTATTGTTCCATTAAGAGAAGTCTGTGTATCTTCCGCTGTGATTGTTACTACATTGAGTTTTTGTGTGCTGTGGATTGAGTTTTAGTCTCCCTGATTGTCGAAACTGTGCTGGTTATTTGCTGAGCTTGGGTGGTTATTGAATTGCTGTTGGCTATAGCACAAAATATTCTGGTTCCTTTCTCGACTGGTTTGGTTTCCCATCCTGCTTTCCTGGGATTATTTGTCTGTTGCTCGACCAACGTGTGAATTTCATCTTTGTGGCTATTTGGTTGTTGCTGTGTTGTGCTGTATTATCTGCTGCTGCTGTGCTTGCTGTGTACTACTCAGCTGAACATTTTCCTTCCTCTTTTGTTCCTCTATACCAGGTACACAACTAATACTGTCAATGTAATCTGAAGTTGAGTATGAATACAAAGAGAAGAGTTGGAGATCATTTATTTTATGTATAGTCTGTACACTGAATGATCCGGGATGTATGATAGCTTGTATTTTGTTCGGATACTGGGTTAGCTTTAACACATAGCAACTGTAAATGTAGGGTAATTTGACATCCAATTGTATATGCAGGCTGGTAGATAAAAGTATACCCAATGCAGTAGGTTGTATCTTAGATTTAGTTTAATGGTGTAGTATAATTCTTTAATGTATGCCAAGCATGAAAACTGTACACTACTAGTTAAGTTCTTTACCTTCTGATAAATTGCCTCATATAACTGGTAAACCATGCTTTAAGACAAAAAAAAAACATAGAGCTTACAATCTCAACCTCATGAAGGTTGAGCCCAAGTCGAGCGAGCCAAGCAGGCTCTCATCGAAAAACAGTGGCCCAGGCCCAACCGCTACTGCGTGGGTTGGGTTTGGGCCCTTAATATTTGCTCGGCTAACTGTGTACAGCCTCGTTTCTGATTTTAGGCATTTCTGAATGTTGTTACAAACAACTTGCAAGCATGTAATTAATTAGGACTATCTACTGTTTTCAATTGATAAGGACAAACGCGATAAGAAACGTAGTTGCTATAGGATATCCTTTTAAAATAAGAACGAGATGAGCCTCGATGAAAATAAACAAAACGTGCATATGCGGGGCCCTTGTTAAATGTATATTATTGAAGCATTTAGTTTCCAGGACGGGTTGCTTAGCAAATCTCACAATCCTCCTAAAATAACAACACGTTAGTCTCTTTAGGATACGCTTTAATAAACCTTACCTTCTTAAACTCGGGTGCACATTTATGTGACCCAAATCCAAATCTCGACGGATTCGAAATGTGTTTCTAATCGCGGGTACATTAATTGTGACGTGGTTCGAGATGCGTGTCCATGACGTTGCAAATTCATTTTTTAAAAAAAAAAGAATGAGATGAGCCTCGCCAAATAAAATACAAATTGCGGGGCCCTCAGTAAATATTTGCTTTAAAAATTGTTTAGACTTCGGGATGGACCGTTTAGTAAAATTCCACGGTCCTACCCAAAATAAATACGCTAGTCGCTTTAGGCGCGCCTTTAATAATTTAATTTCCTTAAACTCGGGTGCACATTGATGTGACCCAAATCCAAATCTCAACGGAGTCAAAGTGTGTCGACGACCACGGGTACATTGATTGTAACGCGGTTCGAGATACATTTTCACAACGTTGCAATTCTTGATAAAAACAGTAAATGATAAAAGCGGTTAAAAGTTAAATTTTGCACATAAGTTCACACTTGTATGAAATCAGATAATCAAGCCGAATATAACAGTTGAGCGACCGTGCTAGAACCACGGAACTCGGGAATGCCTAACACCTTCTCCCGGGTTAACAGAATTCCTTATCCGGATTTCTGGTACGCAGACTGTAATATGGAGTCATTCTTTTCCTCGATTCGGGATTAAAATTGGTGACTTGGGACACCCTAAATCTCCCAAGTGGCGACTCTGAAATAATTAAACCAATCCCGTTTCGATTGTCCTTTAATTGGAAAAAACTCCCTTGCGCCCTCGCGGGTGCGGAAAAAGGAGGTGTGACAGATCCCATAATATCCTATTCGAGGGCGGATGAACCCGAAATATCCTATTCGAGGGCGGATGAACCCGAAATATCCTATTCGAGGGCGGATGAACCCGAAATATCCTATTCGAGGGCGGATGAACCAAAATATCCTGTTCGAGGGCGGATGAACCCAAAATATCCTGTTCGAGGGCGGATGAACCCAAAATATCCTGTTCGAGGGAGGATGAACCCAAAATATCCTATTCGAGGGCGGATGAACCCAAAATATCCTATTCGAGGGCAGATGAACCCAAAATATCCTATTCGAGGGCGGATGATCCCATTTTCAAAATCTTGGAATTGTCTTACCTCCGACTGTTTTTCTTCGAATCGTGTTGTCTTGCTATCTCTTTAAACTTGAATTGATTTCCTCGTTTCTCCGAGAAAACTTTCGACAATGGCAGAAAATCTTCTGCCCCAGTTTTGGTGCTTTTCCTTGTTCTCCATGTGGACGCCTGACTTCTGATATTTCAACTGTTCTTTCTTGTTCTCCGGGTGGATGCCTGATAATTCAACTGTTCTTCCTTGTTCTCCAGGTGGACGCCTGACTGCTAATACTTCCATTTCTCTTCCTTGTTCTCCAGGTGGACGCCTGACTGCTATTTCTTTCATTGCTCTTCCTTGTTCTCCAGGTGGACGCCTGATTGCTAATACTTCCATTACTCATCCTTGTTTTCCAGGTGGACGCCTGACTGCTGGGGATAATACCACTGGGGGAGTCTCCTTTCATCCCCTCCTTCAAATTCAAAATATATATTTTTTTTTTCAACACTGCTGAGATAAAAGTGTTATTTTCTTGGGATAACGTTGTTGAGGATAACGCTGCTGGGGAATTTTATCCCTTCAAATCAATGCTTCATTCTCCTGGAAGCTACTGGGGATGATAATGGGTTTTTTTTTTTAGCACAAATGTCATCCCTTTGTTCTGTCTGCTGGGGATCAACTTCTTTCATTGGAAACTTATTATATTGGGGGCAACCCTGGTTCAAAGACCACTTCCTTGGTGCTATCTTTATTCTTCCCCAAATGGGTACCTGATTTCCAGAAATTTTTCTAACTGAAAAGAAAATTTTCTGCCCCAGTTTGCATTTTCCCTTATGGTCTTCACTGCCATTCCCTTTACCTGTTTCAAACCAAACAAAATTTGTTAGTTTAAAAACCCGGTGGTTGGTTATGATACTCCTACTGGGATGGTTTTTCCCTTTCTCCCTTCCCCACTCTGTGTTGTCCGACCCTCTTGGAACTTGGTCGAAAATCTGTCGGGGATGCTCCTACATCTCGATGATCTGCCGGGGGCCCTCTTGGAATTAGGTCCACAATTTTCTCAACTGTTGTTTTCCTATTTTTCTCCAACTTCCCTTGGAAATTTGGTCCTATTGGGATCTAGGCCCCTTTCATCATTTGGTCTTGCGACCAACTTCTTTTCTCTTTATCGCCTTATCTTTGGCATGTCCTATTTGCATTTTGCTTTGCATCATTTTGGCAACTGGTAGTAAGCTCTGAAAATACTTATCAAAAACAAACTGCTGGGAAGGTAAAGTCTTTTAAACCAAGAAATGAAAAAGTGATGATTTCAAAAAATAGAAAAAGAAGAAGTCTTTCTGAACAAATGCTGGGGAAAAGGAAAGAAAAGAACTTATCTGAATGATATAACCGATTCCAACGATCATTTCGCGCATTCCGTATTAATCAACCCAGTCTATTTGTATCAATCAACCTTCCAGACGGCCTCATGTTGCTGGGGATAAACAGGTACTCAACTCTTTGCCAAATGCGGATCCTTCCCGCCAAACTTGTCTTGTCGCCTTATAGTGCCCTTCGAGGGGTTTTCACTAATAAGACTCTCTCATTTCTCTCAACTCCCGTCGCCTTATGGTTCCTGTGAAGGTTTTCACTGATAAGACTCTCTCATTTTATTTTATTTTTCAGCTGGGGATTGGAGTGCTGCCGATATGACTCTCTCTGTTGGGGATTCTTTCGGCTATCAATTCATTTCCAGCTTATGATCTTCTTCTTTGCTGGGGATCAGAGTGTTATTCCCGACTTCCATTTGCATTGACTTAGCACTTCTCAGATACTGATCGGGAGGTCTTTTTTGGACATCAATAGGGGTTTTGTGTATGGCTGAAAGGAGAAGGGGGTATCCAAAAAATAATTTTCAGGGGTAAAATAGTACAACTCTTGGAATCAAACTTTTTTTTGCCAAAATTACAAGCGCCAACTTCTGCCCCAGTTTTTTCTTGCTCGGGGATTTTTATTTTGTCACACTATGTTACACTATGCACACTATGTTACACTATGACCAAGCCGTGAGGCGCCTACGTATCCTTCTTTGAGGAATCAGGTCAAACGTAACTCCCAATTCCTTTGTTTTTTTTTTTGACTTTTCTTTTGTTCTTATTATCATTACTTTTTTTTCATTTTCATTACTGATTCCAAAAGAGGGGTATGAAAGAGTAAATAAGGCTCAAAAGGGGAAGCAAAGGTCAATGTGTTTGGATAGAAGAAATAATTGCCTCTGTCATTTCATTCTCTGATAAATGCTAAGTACAAACAAACAACAATTACAATTACAAGAAATCATAATATCTCTTAACTGCGTCAGAATTGATAGCCATGTCAACGCATTTCCCTTCGATATATGTTGATCATAAAGCGTCATCGGGCTTGCTCTGTTTAGATTGCGATAATCAACACACACCTCGGATTTTCCGTCTTCTTCTTTTTTTTTTTTTACACTGGCACCACATTAGCCTACCAATCAGGATATCGAGCGGCCCGAATAACCTTAGTATTCAGCTGTTTTGTCACTTCTTCCTTAATCTTCACACTCACGTTGGTTTTGAACTTCCTCAATTTTGCTGGACGGGGGGTAATGCCGGGTCAGTGGGCAATTTTTGAACCACTAGATTGGTGCTTAAGCCCGGCATGTCGTCGTATGACCATGCAAAATGTTTTGAATTCAGTAAGTGCTTTGATTAGTTCTTCCCTGATGTTTGGTTCCATGTGGACGCTTATCTTAGCTTCCTTGATGTCATCCGCATCCCCTAGATTGACGGCTTTCGTGTCATTTGAGTTGGGATCTTTTTTTCAAATTGGCTCAACTCTCTGTTAATTTCTTCGAAGGCTTCATCCTTATCGTATTCCGACTTATCATCACAATCTTGTACTATAAGTTCGAAATCAGATTGATTTTTTCTTAGACTAGGTTGAAGATCCGTCGTGCATGCCATGTCATTAGAACCAGTAGAAAGAGAACTGTTCAGAAGAGAAAAATAAGAAGAAAAATTAAAACAAAATAAGGAATGAGGAAAAAAACATTAAAATACGGGATAGCAAGGTTTCACACTTTGGCGAGCACAAGAAAGATCTGGATTACAACCCTGGAATAATCCAGACAACAAAAAAGAAAATCAGAGCCCACTACCAAGACTCCATTCGTATAGGAAGAGGAGTAGCCATTCAATTGTTGATTTTTGCTTTCAACCCCACAAACTGCACATCTGCCTCGTGGGACCCTTTTCCCAACACCATAACTGTCTTGGCATCCACCTTTTCCAACTATACCACCGCTTTTCCACTGGTTAACATTTCTTTTGAACCGACACGGATCATCATCACTGTTTGTGAGGGTTTCTTTAGCTTCCCTCCTTCGTGCAGTAGCTCAATCATGTGGGTTTCAAGGTGTGCCGGCAACGGGTTCTGATTGATGTTGGGTGTCTCTGGTGTCTGAACCTCAATCTTGTTGGTGTCAATAAGATTCTGTACTGCATGTTTCAACTTCCAACATTTCTCGGTATCATGTCCGGGAGCCCCCGAACAATACTCACAGCTTACCGAGTGGTCCATATTTTTGGGAAGGGGATTTGGCAATCTGGGCTCAACAGGACTCAACAAGCCTAACTGCCTTAATTTGTGGAACACGGCAGTATAGGTTTCCCCCAACTCAGTGAATGTTCTTTGTATTCTTTCATTTCTGAAAGCCTGATTTCCCCGGAAACCTGCCCCTGGAGGGTTCTTGTAGGCTCTTGGTGGTGGATAGGTGTTTTGCGGTGGTGTATGTGTGTTCTCGGGAGCTGGCGCGCGCCATTGCGAGCGAACCGGAGGCTGAGTGTATGTTTGGGCTTGGTGCACGGAGAAGTGTGGTTCTTGAGGTGGATAGTAGTGTTGTGGTGGGCTGTATGAGTAGTTTGGTCTGTGGGGTCTGGGTTGGTTGTAGTATGGTTTACCAGACCTGGACCAACTGCTTGCCTCAATCGTGGCAATTTCTTCTTTCTTCTTTCTTCCCAGCGCACCTCCCGTGTCGCTCTGAATAGCCTGGGTCATTGCCTTGAGTGCCGAGTAATTCAAGATTTTGTCAGACCTCAGACCCTCCTCAATCATGACCCCTATCTTTACTACTTCATTGAAGGATTTCCCAACCGTCATCACCAAGTGACCAAAGTAAGTTGGATCCAGTGTTTGCAAGAAGTAGTCCACCATTTCTCCCTCTCTCATGGGAGGATCAACTCTGGCCACTTGCTCTCTCCAGCGGAACCCGAACTCGCGAAAACTTTCCCCGGGCTTCTTCCCGGTCCTCAGCAATGTGAGACGGTCAGGGACTATCTCGAGATTGTATTGAAAATGACCCGCGAAAGCTTGCGCCAGATCATCCCAAGTGTACCATTTGCTGGAATCTTGCCGGGTATACCATTCCAGTGCCGATCCAGTTAAGCTTTGACCGAAATAAGCTATCAGTATCTCATCTTTGCCGTCTGCCCCTCTCATTTTGCTACAAAAGCCCCGCAAATGCGCCATGGGATCACCGTGTCCTTTATATAAATCAAACTTGGGCATCTTGAACCCAACCGGGAGTTGGACGTCCAGGAAAGGGCATAGATCCTTATAAGCCACGCTGACCTTGTTGCCTAATCCGTGCAGGTTCCTGAAGGACTGCTCTAGGCTTTTGAACTTCCTCATCACCTCATCTTGTTCTAGGACTTTAACCGGCTTTTCGATCTCTGCCGGTACCTCTAAGTGCGGGTTGTAGGTGTGGGGTTCTGGTGCATGGAATGTGGGCTCAGGGGGATAGTATTGCGTACCGTGAGCCTGAAACACCGGCTTGCTGGAGGATCTTCGCAACGTGGCTGGCGGAGGTGCCCCGAAGACGGGGACGATTGGCGGAGGGGGGTTTTGTGTGGGTGGTGGAGCTTGGGGATTATAGGAAGTTTCCCCTTGGTAGTATTGGGCAACGGGGAAGCTCGTTGAAGGACCGGGTGAAGGGTATTCCGGTGTGTGTCCCGGTGGGGAAGTAGGAGTGACGAATGGTTCGGGCCCCTTTTGCGCCTTAGCCATGGCTAGCTGCATTTCATGCATTTCCAATCTCATTTTTTCTATATTGGCCATCGCCTCCTTCAGCATCTGATGTGCCGTCCTTTCCGACTCAACACTATTTTCTGAGCCAGTCATGCTTTCTGGTATAATCCCTTTTGATCTTGTTTGATAATGGTATGGTGCCAATATGCTTTAACAACTAACTGTTTGGAATTGGACAAATAACAAACTTGTTAGCGTTAGAGTTTTAACAGATATTGCAATTGCATATTGGGGAACGTAATATTCTTAGGCAGTTAACCATTTCTAACATGTTTTTTTTCTACCGCGTGCATCCTCCCGGCTGGTTTTTTACTCGTGCCTTTTCAAGTGTTTCGGAAACCCTCCATTCCACCCTTTTTATTTTGTTGTGGTCGAATCTTATGAAGATTGTCTACGTATCATGACCCCGCATGAATCAGACCTCGCGTAGTTCGGACCAACAAAGATAAATAATAATAAAACATCTTCTTCTTTTTTCTGGAGTTTTCAATTTTTAAATTAAAACAAACTTGATTACAAAAGTTTAAAAACTGACCATACTAACAGACTTTGACAAAAGACAACAAACGGCCTCGAAAATCAAATAACTCGCATACTCTAATCAAAGAATTACAAACTCAAAAACAAACGGCCAGTTCCTTTCACCATTTGACAACTGCAACCAAACGGCTATTTTTGCAAATGTGGCCCCTTCCAAATCTCACATGAATTTTGAGGCCGGGGAGGATTATTTTGACACTTTACAAACTTATCCGTTCTTTTACAAAAATAGCCTTTCGACAACTGAAAGATACTCTAAGGCTATTTCGGCAAGAACGGTTTAAGACGCGGCCGAAGCTGGCTCGGCTTATTTTGACCAAATATCCAAACGGTATTTACCTGACCGTTGACTCTTTGTTTTTTTTTTCAAATTACAATAAAAACCTGGTGTTGCAAACACGGCCCTTCAGCACCTCGGGGACGAAGATTTTTTAAGGCTGTGTGGGTCAATTGGACCAAAAATCCTAAACATGACCCAAAAGGTGGCTGTTTATGCAAAGTTAGCCTTCCGGCGTCCCTTTCGGGAACATTCGGTTATGTCTTGTCAAAACAGCGTCACCCGACTTCTTTATGAAAAAATTTAAATTAAAATTTGACACACATTTTTTGGCTATTTTTAGCAAAAAGGGAAGGTTGGACACCACCCGACTTATTTATGACAAAATTAAAATTTTGACACGTTTTTTATTTATTTATTGGTTTTTGGCTATTTTACCAAAAATGGGGTTGGACCCGATGAGGGTTGCCTACGTATCTCACATCCGATGAGAATCAAACCCGCGTAGTTCGGGCTGATCAAGAATAAGTAAATGATCTAACTTTAAATTATTATTATTTTTTTTGAATTTGTAAACGAACTGCTTTAAAAGAAGAAAGGAAATATTTTTTGTTTGGATTTTTGATTGATTTTCTTTTTGAAAGAAAGACTTCTAAGAATTCCTTTTCTTTTGATTTGAACTTTGAGAATTTCAAAAGTAAAAGGAAGATAATTTTTTTTGTTTGAATTTTTATTTGTTTTCTCTTATTCTAAAGAAGAAAGAAAATATTTTTTGGAATTTTACCTCTAACAAAAGAAATGCTTTCTAAATTTTTTTTTTTTTTTGAATTTTCTTTTCAATTTTTAAAGAAGAAGGAAAATATTTTCGGATTTGTATTATTTTATTATATATATTTTTTTTAATAATTAAAAAGACTTTCTAAAGAAGTCAATAATGGAAAATATTTTTGGGTTTTTTGTTTTGAAAATTGGGAGTCTAAAAAAAACTTTTCTAGATTTTTTGGCAGGAAAAATATTTTTGCAACAAATAAAGATATATATACATTTTTTGGAAATAAAGAAAAACTTTTTGGATTTATATATATATATATATATATATATATATATATTTGCAACAAATAATAAAACCACTTTCAACGCCCGACTCTTTTTATTTTATTATTTTTATTTTTATTCTGGCATCTAAACAAATAAATAAAAAACCCATTTTAAAAACAAGACTCTTTTTCATTTTCATGGCAAGACAAACTATTTTTTTTAATTTGTTTTTTTTTTTTAAAAAAAAACAAGACAGAACAACAACTCTTTTTTCTTCTATTTTTTCTTTGCTTTTAATAAAACAAACTAATAAGACACTTTTTTTTTTCAAAATTTCGGCAGAGTTTTGACAGTATTTCGGCAGAAAAACTAAAGATTTTCTTGAAACGAATCACGCGTACGTATATTCGTATTATATATTTTTTATAAACGTAAAGAATTGTGTCACGCATACGTGTACACAATAAGATTGATAATGTTATTTTTTGTTTATTTTTATTATAAAAAAACAGACTTATGTTCGAAATTGTGCTTAAAATAAAATTAAGAGCTTTCGCCTTTCTTAAATAGTGAACCGCACATCTCGGGTTTTATAAAATTAATTTAATATCCTCCGACGAATTAAAATTTTGGCTCAAAGTTGCGCAAACGCATAATCTGAACTGCCTTTAAAAATGTAATATAGGTCACGCGAACGTATCCCTAATTTCACAAAATATTCTTGATAAAATTCTCTACAAATTGTTTATTGCATCCACTTATTTTTATATGAAAGCCATAGAGAAACATTGATTTAGACGTCTCTATATTTTCTTGAAAAGAATTCAAAAGTTATTATGTGTTGACCGCAAGTCTTATTTTACGCGTATGAATTATATTCCTCCAAGCCATTCAAATTTAAAGAGTAAAAATAAACAACGTGTGATTAATATTACCATTTTTCTCATAAATACAATATGTGTATACCCAAAAAGTGAATGACGTATAAAACAAAAAAAATGATTCACAAAAGGAAGTGATGTTTTCGAAGAATTTTCATTATTCTATTTGTAGCAAACGCTATTTACACATTTTTTACTTAAAATGTTACAATTTATAAATCTCATCCTTCTTTTACACCACTTGTTTTTAGTCCGAGGTTATAATTATTTAGTTAATTTTGCTTACGAAGATTGAGTTTGAGATAAATAAACCAATTTTTATTCTCTGCCTATGCGAATATTTGCAAACACTAACTCTATATTTTGTAAAAAAAATCATCGACATTATTTCATACATTAAAAGAAATGAGTTGATCGCGTTCCTAAAATAACTATACCATTTGTTATTTAGAAAGAGAATTAATCTACCAATTGATTTAATAAGACGACATCACATATAACGTAAACATACATCATGACCTGTTCGCAATATTCCAACATTGTAATAGTAATGGATTATATTAATTCACCTTTCCACTATAGGTTATACACATAACCGTTATTACGCCATATACGAACAAAGTACGACTGACATCATCTAGCCTTAAACAAAATTGGATATTTGACAAAATAAGCTAGTAATGTAGTTTCTGGGTATTTCTGTACTATTCTTTACTTAGCTAACAATATCACAAGATTTGATTAATGGCCAATTTTCTGTCATGTTCCCTATCTCAACAATTCAAACAGTAAATGTCATCATTAGTCCTCAAAACATATAAGATTATCGTGGAATTTAATACTCCAGAAGGTTAATTAATTAACAGTTTATCATGTCAATTATACTACTATATTAATCAACTAAAACAAGACTGAAACTTAAACTAATAAAATTTAAATGAGTAGAAGACATCCTTATAATTCCAAACTTCATTTACTTGCCATGTTGAAGCTTTTCATGACATGAATTTACAGATATGTACCTGATATTGGAAACAAAAGAAAATGATGATGAGAATCAGCGACAGTAATAACAATACAGCAACAACAGTCCAGCAGCAGTAACAACCCAGGAACAGAGTTTGCAAACCAGTAGAACAGTAATCCCAAAAACAAAAGCTTCAAGCTTTGAATGAAACAACAACCATTAATACTAATTTCAAACAAAGAAAGAAAGCAGAAGATTTTTTAGTTTTTATTTTTATTTTGAAAGCTTAAATATTTTTCGGAATTTTTCTTTCTCTTAAATGTTTAGCCCTTTTTTTCTCTCTTCTATTTTTCTTCCCAGATTCGTTTTTCTTATCTGTGTTTTTTCTCTCGTATCTGTGTGTGTTTTTTCTGTTCTGTCTGTATATATTGTCTGTCTATAATCTTGTTTTAAGACTTCCTATATATAACACATCTCATAAATCTTTTAATCAATTAAAATCAACCTATTTTCTCTTCCAAACCCATTATCTTCCCACTAATCCCCATTACATTAAATAAACATATCACACCACCCCATTATATTTTGTCCCCCATGTCTAACATAAATAAATACAAGATTCCTCCACTAAATTTTGTCTTGTCTCCCCTTTATATTAAACAATTATATCACAACTCACCCCATTTCATTTTGTCCCCCATGCTTCATATAAACAATTACAAAATGTGCAATTCCTAAACTACCCCTCCGACCTTATTACAAATTACTATTTTACCCCCGAACGTACTACAAATTACCAAACTACCCCATCAGCTATAACAAACAATTAATCAAACTTAATCCAAAATATATACAATATGATCAATTTCTAACAATGTTCAAACAACAAATTTCATGAACATGATTTCTTCAACATTTCAACAACAAATCACATGAACATGATTTCAACAACATTTCAACAACAAATCACATGAACACAAATTGAACAACAAAGAACAACTAAAATTTGATTGAACAATATTTTAGCAACAAACAATCCTATTTTCGGATTCAACAACAACAACAAACAAGTATATTTAGATTTCTAAATTCAATAATATTGAACTTAAAATCAACTACTCTAACAACATTACAACAAATAATTCTTATATTAAACTTTAAACAAGATTATGAGACAATTTCAAGAAATAATCATAAATGATAAACAAGAAATCAAGCTATACAAATTTCGGATTCAAGATCAAACAAACAAAGTATGAACATGAATGAAATCTATTTTAAACAACAAACATGATGGATTCAAACGATTAAATCAATATATTTCCCTTAACACAACTAAATTCTTTTAGACAAATAACAAGATTGACGAAGAAACAATTATGAACTTAAGCTTGAACTTAACAATATTAACAATTTCTAAAAATACATAGGACACATGAAACAAATTAATTAAACTTCAATTTGTATTTAACCAACATTAAACTAACAACCTTTTAACTAAACAATAAACAAGAACGATAAAACAAACATGAAACAAACTGAAAAATGAATTAATCAAAGTTCCATTTGAATCTGAAAATTTAATCACCAAAACATATGAACAAACTAGGAAATTATTTCAGCGACGAACAAACAAAACAAGAATCGAATCATTTAACGATTTTGGGTCCGACAAATATCAAACAAAAAATATGGACAAAATTTGAAACATAAACCAACTAACCGATTCAAAAATAACGACGAAGACGAAGATGATGGAGCGGCATGAAGCAGTAGGGAACTGCTGCGACGAGCAGCAGCAACATCGCGGCAGCAGCTGCGGCGACCATGGCAGTAGTTGTTCGTCGAGGAGGACAACGGGGAGAAGAAGAAACATCGGCAGAAGCAGCGATGGGGAGGTTGACGATGAAGCAGCAGCTGCGGCGACGGGGAGAAGGAAGGCAGCCATGGACGTCGAGCTCAAGTTCGAGCTTGACGCCGGACGACGAAGATGAAGCAGAAACAGTCGCGTGGTTGCCTGGGCTGCTTATGGTCGAAGACTAAACAGCTGCGACCTTGGTGATGGTGAAGCCGAAGGCAGCGGGGTGGGTCATCGATAGGGTTGTTCGTTCATGGCTATCATTGGATGGTTGTGTCGCTTGTGTCGAAGGAGACGAAGCTGCTGGAGCTTAGCCATGGCAGCCATGGATGTGTGTTTTAGAGTTTGGAGAAGAAAAAGCAACAGTGGGGGTGGCGGATAGTTTTTTGGGGTTTTTTGTCTTGTTTTCTTCTTCTTCTTTTTATTGTTTTGTTTTTGTAAAATGTAAGATAATAGGATGTTGGGTTATGGACTGGGTCGACCCGGTTCGAAATGGACTGGGTCGTTTGGGAAGATTGGTCCATTTTTTGGGCCTGTGGCTTGAAATCGAAGAAGAGGCCCAATTCCGACTTTCTTTATTTTTTGCTCTCTTTTCTTCTTTTATTTCTCTAAAACTAAATTATAAAAATACTTAACTTATTATTAAGAAGTAAATTAAGTTATAAAAGCGCAAATTAACTCCCAATAACAATTAACGCACAATTAAGCAATAATTAAGCATAAAATTGTATATTTGGACATTAAATGCTAAAAATGCAAACGATGCCTATTTTTGTAATTTTTATTTTTTGTAAAACAAATTTAATTACTAATAATTGTAGAATTAAATCCTACATGCAAAATGCGACATATTTTTGTATTTTTAACAAATAAGCAAACACAGACAAATACAAATAATTATCCAAAAATATCACAAAATACTCAAATTGCACACCAAGGAAAATCATTTGATTTTGAATTTTTTGGGAGTAATTCTCATATAGGGCAAAAATCACATGCTTACAGTCAAGATGAACACAAACGCTTAGAGGTGATAAAAAACACAGTAAGAACATATTTGAAGCAAGATAGTCACAGAAACTCAAACAAGAAACGAGCAGTCATGCTAATACACAGAACCAAACGAAGAAATCTAGAAAATTAGGGCTTTCAACATTGGAGAGTTGAAAAGGTAGTAAAACCAGAATCATTCGAAATATGCAATAGATAGAAGTTTAAACATAAAGAATCAGTTTAAACAAAGTTTTAGAAGAAGTTCCGAAAACCCTAATTTTAGAAGAAGACGAAAACACTTGAAATCACATGGTTCTTGTAACGAGTTCCCAGGATATTGTAAAACATCAAAGAAACAAACTCAAATCGTGTTAAATTTGTACAGATCTAGGAGATGTAGGCAAAAATTAGGGTTTTAGAAGAAACCCAAATAGAAATGAAAGAACCAGTCTAGAATCCCAAGGATCGTAACATATACGACGTGATTTTACTCAAAATCATACTAGAGTAGCCAAGAACAGATAGGTGATGAACCTTAGGTACAAGTCGGCGTGTCCCTGGGCCCTTAAAGGCCTTAGAGAAGGCAAGCATGGCAATAGAGGAGCCATTGGAGGCTTAGGAGTTGATGGGAGATCACCGGAGAAGACCGGCGAAGAGAAGTCGGGGATTAAAGGGGCTAGGGTTAGGTTGAGTTACTGAGAGAGGAGAGGATATGAGTGAATACAGAGGCGGTGGATTTGGAAAATGATTTAGGGTTGGGGGTCGTTTGGAATAAAAAAGGAAAGGGTTAATACGGGTCGTTAATCTCTCAGATCAACGGCCATGATTCAATTGATTCTGGGTTAGGTAGGCGGGTTTAGGGTTTGGGTCGGCTGGTTTAATAAGAAATTGGGTTGGGGTTGGGTTAAAATTGGGCTAAAATTGAAATACAAATCTCGCTATGTTTTAAATAGCTAATTTATCCCTATATAATTTATAATAAATAATAGATAATTTTTGAAAAATACTTTTGTGTAATAAAATGATTTAAAATATATATTTAACATTTTAAAAATATAGAAGATCAATTTTATGCATATAAACGTAATTATACATCAATAAGGCTAATATTGCAATTATATGCAATTTAGCTTTAAAAATACAAAATGCAATTATAAAAATGCCCTAAAAATATTTTAACAATATTTTGGAATAAATATAGAATTTAAATGACTAAATATCTCCAAAAATAATTTGATGGATAATTATTGGGGAATTTATGAGTAAAAGGAGAGGAAATAAATCAATTAAAAATCTTTAAAATTATAGGAAAATTATAAAAACCTTATGCATGCTTATATATGCATATATATGCTATTTTTAAGGTATTTATTCATATAAAAAATATAGGAAAAAATTGGGTATCAACAGCTTTCCCTCCTTACCCGGGAAGGATGAAAGAGTTTTCGGGTAAAGAAATGATGGCCAATTTTGACCGGATGGGATGTTTTGAAAGACAGAGGCCGGACTCTGGTCTTTGAGCTGCCTACATATCCTTGATTTTACAGGAATCAGGCCATGTGTAGTCCTGGGTTCATATGCGGAATATGCCGATGAAATTATTGCAAGAACGGACACGCGATGTCAAAACGACTATGGTGAGCGGTTAAATCTCGGGATAGTTGAAGGAATTGGAGCAAGATTGCTCCTTCTAGGATAGCAGTTGCTTACTAGTTACCTGCAGATAAAAGATACTGCAAACGTATTTGCAAAAATTTAAACATGATGCAGACTCTCTTTGGACCATGAAGGTTGTCTTTGGACAGTTAAAGATGACGTCCTTGGACCATGATGTCATGGGACATGAATTGTTTAGTGAGGGATTTGCAGGCCATGAAATGATGTTCTCGGGCCATGACAATGGTGCCTCCGAACAATGACGCCTTTGAATAATGATATACAAATTTGAGAGATCCTCAGGCTATGACATGGTGTCTTCCGGCTATGAGGATGATGCCTTTCGACTATGACGCTTTCGGATAGATTGGCGATATTTCAGCCTATGATATGCAATAGTCATGATGTTATCAACACAATGATTAATCTTGTGAATTGGCGGGTAGGGCTTAGCCTGATTAAAACAAATAGATAGTAAAATAGAGCAATTTTTGTGCAAAATGGGATAGTACTTAGTCCCATGCGAATGTGGAGGCAAGGATTAGCCTCATGCAGGTATGGAGGCAAGGATTAGCCTCATGCAAGTAGGGAGGCAGGGATTAGCCTCATGCAAGTATGGAGTCAAGGATTAGACTCATGCAAGTAGGGAGGCAGGGATTAGCCTCATGCAAATAGGGAGTCAAGGATTAGACTCATGGCAGGGATTAGCCTCATGCTAGTAGGGTGGCATGCATTAGCCTCATGCAAGATAGAGTCAAGGATTAGACTCATGCAAATGGGGAGGTAGGGATTAGCCTTATGCAGGATGGAGTCAAGGATTAGACTCATGCAAATAGGGAGTCAAGGATTAGACTCATGCAAATGGGGAGGCAGGGATTAGCCTCATGCAGGATGGAGTCAAGTATTAGACTCATGCAAACAGGGAGTCAAGGATTAGACTCATACAAGTAGGGAGGCAAGGATTAGCCTCATACAAGATGGAGTCAAGGATTAGACTCATGCAAATGGGGGAGGCAAGGATTAGCCTCATGCAGGATAGAGTCAAGGATTAGACTCATGCAAATGTGAGGCAGGGATTAGCCTCATGCAAGTAGGGAGGCAAGGATTAGCCTCATACAGAATGGAGTCAAGTATTAGACTCATGCAAATGGGAGGCAGGGATTAACCTCATGCAAGATGGAGTCAAGGATTAGACTTATGCAAGTAGGGAGGCAGGGATTATCCTCATGCAAATGGGGAGGCAAAGATTAGACTCATGCAAATATGGGGGACAGGGATTAGTCCCATGCAAAGAGCAAGCGGCAAATAAGAGTAGTATATGTCTTAGATGGAGATTTATTCGGTGTTTGATGGATGGTTGGATAGTGAAATTGCTTTGTGTATATATGTTTGCGAGTGCAATCGTTACGTCAAATGTACCTGCGTTCAAAGAAAAGTTGTAAGTTTTGTGGGGGGAGGTTGGTTCGTGCTTCTGTCCGCTGGCCTTGCTTTACTTCGTTCTAAAAGCCTTTCGAGTTCCCCTAGGTGACACCTGACTGTTATGGAAGTAGAGTTTTCGAAAATATGCAATATTTGAAAAAATAGAGTTGTTTTAGAAACGTATTGATATATCAAGTAATTTTGATGAACTAGTGACTGTGACACATTTCAAAGACGTTGCAGCTCTCTTATGGAATTTTGAGGGTCCTCCTCAAAATTCTGCCCCAGTTTGGTAGATGATCTTTAACTGTTTGTGGATAATGGATCTTGCTGGATCTTTTAGAATTTTGAGAATCCTTCTCAAAATTCTGCCCCAGTTTCTTAAATGACTATTGACTTTCTGGCATGTGATGGCGTTGGCTGGACTTGCTCCGGAATTTTGAGGACCCTCCTCAAAATTCTGCTCCAGTTTCTGATCTTGGGGGAAATGAAAATTTTATTATTATATGACCGAACCCATAAGGCTACCTACGTATCCCCTCTTAAACGGGAATCAGGTCAAGCGTACTTCAATTACATCAAATGAGGAAATGTAAAGTATCTAAGCATAGTATCTCTTGACTATGTCTGAATTGATCGGTTTTGGCCAGACTTCTCCGTCCATTTCTGCAAGTATGAGTGCTCCTCCTATTATTACTCTATGAACCATGTACGGACCTTTCTAGTTGGGAGAGAATTTCCCTTTGGCTTCATCTTGATGTGGGAAGATTTTCTTCAATACCAGCTGCCCTGGTGCAAACTGTCTTGGTTTGACTCTTTTGTTGAAAGCTCCATGCATTCTGTTCTAGTAAAGTTGGTCGTGACATACTACATTCATCCTTCCATCGATAAGGGTCAATTGTTCATAGCGACTCTTTATCCACTCTGCATCAGTGGGTTTAGCTTCTTGTATGACTCTTAAAGAAGGAATCTCCACCTCAGCTGGGATGACAGCCTCGTTACCATAAACCAAAATGTAGGGGGTTGCCCCGGTTTATGTGTGAACTGTGGTACGGTACCCTAATAGAGAAAATAGTAACTTCTCATGCCATTGTTTGTGGTTCTCTACCATTTTCCTTAGTATCTTCTTAATGTTTTTGTTGGCAGCTTCTACGGCTCCATTCATCTAAGGTTTGTAGGCTGTGGAATTCTTGTGCTTGATTTTGAAATTATCACACATATATTTTATTAGATCACTATTGAGATTGGAGACATTGTCGGTAATAATGGACTCGGGAACTCTGAATCGGCAGACAATATGATCCTTGACAAAATCCGCGATGACTTTCTTGGTTACAACTTTGTAAGATGCAGCTTCTACCCATTTTGTGAAGTAATCAATGGCTACCACAATAAACCTATGTCCGTTTGAAGCAGTGGGCTCAATCGAACCAATAACATCCATTCCCCAGGCGGCAAATGGCCAAGGTGAGCTTGTTGCATTGAGCTTATTTGGCGTCACTTTTATCATGTCGGCATGCACTTGACATTAAAAGCATTTGCGGACATACTGAATGTAATCCGTCTCCATGGTCGTCCAAAAGTAACCTGCCCTGAGTATCTTCTTAGCCAAGATGAAACCATTCATGTGTGGACCACAGGTCCCAGCGTGCACATCATCAAGTAGCTTAGAAGCTTTCTTTGTGTCAACACATTTAGTAAACCCAAATTAGGAGTTCTTCTATACAAGTTCCCTCCGATGTGGAAGAAGTGATTTGACAATCTCCGGAGCGTGCGTTTTTTAGAGTGATTTGCGTGCTTCGGGTATTCTCCTTTTGATAAGTATTCTTTGATGTCATGAAACCAAGGCTTTCTATCTGCTTCTTCTTCAACATGAGCACAATATGCCGGCTGATTATGGATTCTCACCGGAATGGGATCAATGTCGTTCTTATCTGAATGTTGTATCATACATGGCAAGGTGGCCAATGCATCGGCAAACTCATTCTGAATTCTGGGCACATGTCAGAATTCTATCTTTGTAAACCTCTTTCTCAATTTCTGCACATGGTGTAGATATGGCAATATCTTGGAATTCTTGGTGGCCCACTCTCCTTGGACCTGGTGCACAAGCAAATCTGAATCACCGATCACCAGCAACTCTTTAACGTTCATGTCAACTGTCATGTTGAGCCCTAGTATGCAGGCTTTATATTCTGTCATATTGTTGGTGCAGGGAAATCTGAGTTTAGCAGATACCGGATAATGCTGACCCATTTCTAATACCAAAACTGCTCCAATGCCCACTCCTTTGAAATTTGGGGCTCCGTCAAAGAACATCCTCCAACCATCATATGCTTCGGTAATGTCTTCTCCTACGAATGATACTTCTTCATCAAGAAAATACGTTTCAAGTGTTTGTATTCTCCTCCCACTGGATTTTCAGCAAGGTGATCTGTCAATGTTTGTCCCTTGACCGCCTTTTGAGTTACATAGATGATATCGAACTCACTTAGTAATATCTGCCATTTAGCCAACTTCCCAGTAGGCATGGGTTTCTGAAATATATACTTCAGAGGATTCATCCTAGATATGAGGTATGTAGTGTAGGCGCAGAAGTAGTGCCTCAATTTTTGAGTTGTCCAGGTCAAATCACAGCAAGTTCGTTCAAGTAGAGAGTATCGTGCTTTGTACTATGTAAACTTCTTGCTCAAGTAGTATATAGCCTGCTCCTTCTTTCCTGTATCGTCATGTTGTCCCAAAACACATCCGAAGGCTCCATCTAATACAGATAGATAGAGCAGCAAAGGTCGTCCTGGTTCTAGCAGGACCAGAACTAGTGGTGTGGACAGGTTCTCCTTGATCTTATCAAAAGCTTTCTGACAATCCTATGTCCAGCTTGTTTCAGCATCTTTCCACAGCATCTTGAAGATGGGTTTACATATGACTGTGGACTGTGCTATGAACCGACTGATGTAGTTGAGCCATCCTAGGAAGCTCATTATGTCCTTTTTGCTCTTAGGTGGTGGTAACTCCTGAATAGCCTTGACTTTGATGGATCCAGCTCGATCCCTCGACGACTAACGATGAATCCCATTAACTTTCCTGCGGGCACCCCGAATGCACACTTTTCAAGGTTCAATTTCAAATTGTACCCCCTTATCCTGTCAAAGAACTTTCTCAGGTCCGCTATGTGATTTGCCGCCCTCTTGGATTTGATAATGACGTCGTCCACATACACCTCTATTTCCTTGTGTATCATATCATGGAAAATGGTTGTCATGGCTCTCCTGTAAGTGGCCCTAGCATTGTTCAAACCGAATGGCATCATCTTGCAACAACATACACCCCATGGTGTAATAAAAGTCATCTTCTTTACATCTTCTTCATCCATCCAAATCTGGTGATAACCCGCGAAGCAATCTACAAAGGATTGGAGTTCATGCTTGGCGCAGTTATCAATCAGGATGTGTATATTTGGCAGTGGAATATCGTCTTTGGGACTTGCTCTATTTAAATCCTGATAGTCAACGCATACTCTAACCTTCCCATCCTTCTTCGGAACTGGCACAATGTTAGCTAACCAGGTTGGGTACTCAACCACCCTGAGAACTCTGGCTTTGATCTGCTTGGTAACTTTCTCCTTGATTTTCAGGCTCATGTCTGGCTGGAACTTTTTGAGTTTCTATTTTACTGGTAGACACATGGGATTGGTAGGCAGCTTGTGAGCCACTATGGATGTGCTCAAACTGGTCATGTCATCATATGACCATGCAAAAATGTCCTCATATTCTTTTAGGAAGCGAATGTACTCTTCCTTTTATGTTGGTGACAAGTGAATGCTGATGCGGGTCTCCTTGGTGGTCTCGACGTCTCCCAAATTTACTGCTTCGATTTCGTCCAAGTTGGACTTAGGCTTATTCTCAAAATTTTCAACCTCCCTGACAATTTCCTTGGTATCTCATCTTCTTCCTCTGAGTCAATATTCTCATGTTGCGTTGCCTCATTATATGTCACAGTCACTGGTTCATCGGGAAAAGTAATAATAACGATGTGGAAAGAAAAAGCGTAAAGATAGTAGTGAATAATAAAGAGCAAAATGCATTTGATTAAAACTTTGAAAAGAATTGTTCAGACAAAGCATGGCTCGATGAATCGAGCATTTATTTTGAATGTAATTATAGCCAAATTTAGTTGGACCTCATTCCAAATGCTTCTCTACATTATGTTCAGATGGTGAAATGGAAATTGATCTGTATGAACCAATGCAAGAGTTAAAAGAAGAGGTAGATGAGCCCTATATTCTGAAATTTTCAAGGCCGTCTAGGCAAAATGACACTCCTCGGTTGAAAGCCAAAAAGAATCATTTAATGTTTGGCTCGCAACAATTTGTATCGCCCCAAGAGTATGATTATAGAGTAAAACCAGTGATGTTTGGCCATATTTTTACTAAAACTATGTGATTGAAAATGTAATACTAGAGTCAACCAGGGACGTTGAAGATACAAATTTAGTTGACTCTAGCGTGATTGGTGTTGAGGAGGTTAAAAATCTTAAAGTTCATGTATTCAAAATTTGATCACGCACAATTATGCCTTATAAAAAGGACTAAGCGGTTGTTGTAAATATAATCTGGTTTACAAGTTCGGAGTCGATCCCACATAGAACTAAGGCTTAGCTACAGTTGTCCAATATCGCTAAGGAACATAAGTTCAAACAATTTCCTAATTATAAAGATTATAATATTTATTTTTTTATCTAATTAACTAACAAATACTAGAAAGAAGTAAAACTATCAATTATATTGGAGACAAGATTAAAGAGGTCTAGAGTTATGATTTCCTCTATTGTTGGAATCCTTTCCGCTACGTTTTCTATAAATTTGCCTAAGTTTACTCTACCGATTATGAGCTCTCTGAGTATCGTAATTCTCTTCCGAGTAACTACCACAATTTACTAGACATATTCTTCCGAAATACGCTAGCTGACACTAAGTTACGGCTCATTTGGATCGCACCAAGGTTTCGTTATTCCTAATCTCACCTTTAAACCCTTCGTATTGATCTCTCATATACGTTAGGAGTGATGTTGTTCAACAACTACCTAAATATGTACTCTCTTCCAAGTAATACACACTAAATAGGCATAGTCGATTGAGAGCTCTTCAACCAACCACAATATAAACGTAGTTGAACAAGTAAAGAAATCCAACGGCTCAATTATATAAAAGCATAACAAGAATTTATCCTGCAAAAGGTTCTACCAAAAACTTTAGATAACAAATTAGTTATTTATAATAGTATGTATAACTACAATACTAAAATTCATAACTAATAATGGAAATAGGAAGAAGGAAGTGAAAAACTCATAAAAGTATGTTTTTGCCTTCTTAGATCGAATCCCCACTCTAAATGGTTTTTAATAACTACTTATACGTATAGAAAAAAGACCTAGACGAAAAGAGACCTACTTAATGGCTGCTTTTCTGCTTTGTTTCAATTGCACTTCTTCATTCTTGATTTGCTTTGTTGCCTAACTTTGAAAGTCACGTTTTTGTTGTGTCCCAAACCAACTGTTCCTTTTCCATATTGACACTATTTAAGATTAATTCATCATGTATTCCAAATTCTCATTTTGTTCAAAATTCATCTTTAATACACATAAAATAAATTCAATTAAGCACAAATATAATATAGTTTAGCATTAAAGTCTTGAAATATTAGGTAAATAATGCACTTAAAATATATAATTATAGCCAAACATCATTTACTTTACTATATTATATTTATATTGATTAAAAAATTTAATATATATTCTAATTATTGGATGTATTATTAGAGATAATGATCGTATAGGTTTCACAAAAGGCATTAAAAGCATAAGTAATACAGCTGCAGCAGAACTACAAGCACTTCAACAAGGATTATTAGGCCATGTGATTATTAGGGAGGCTAGCTAGTTACTAATATATTATCTACTCAAGAAGCAATTACTAATATAATTATTACTGAAAATGATATTACACATATATTATATCAAAAATACAGTTCCTTACTTGGTAGCTTTAATTGTTTACTTTACTATATTTATATTGATTAAAAACTTTAATATATATTCTAATTATATGTGTATATTTTGATTAAACAAAAATAATAACTTTAATTTGTCACGACCCAGGTTTTCCACCCTCGGGGGTCGTGATGGCGCCTACTAGTGTAAGCTAGGCAAGCCGGCTGTTTGAACAAATTACCTTTTTTCTCATTTTAATCCTTTACAAGAAATTATGAGCAATAACTTAAAGACAGCGGAATTTATATCAAGCGGAAGAAAAATAATAAAATTACTGAGTATAACCAATACACTGTTTAAACAAGACTACCCAGAACTGGAGTCACAGCTTCACAGACGATCTAAGAATACTACATACAAAGTCTGAAAGATAAAAGATAAATTGTTTCTGAACTAAGTAAATGAAACATGAGTAAAGGGATAGAGGAAGATGCCAGGGCCTGCGGACGCCTGCAGGACTACCTTGGATCTCCGTGTGGACTAAAGGCAGCCACCCAATCTACGGTCCAAAAGCCGCAGCTCTGGGATCTGCACACATTGCAGAGTGTAGTATCAGCACAACTGATCCCATATGATGGTAAGTGCCTAGCCTAACCTCGGCGAAGTAGTGACGAGGCTAGGACCAGACTACCAAATAAACCTGTGCAATTTAACTATATACAACGGAAAAGAAGAACAGTAATATACAGTCAAGTATGGGAGGGGTAACATGTTGCAGGGAACTATCAATTTAGAATAGAACGACAATAGGTAATTGAAAGAAACAACATATCTGAGATATCAACAAAGATTCAGAAATCAATGAGTGCACGGCACCACCCTTTGTGCTTTTACTCTCGTCCTCACCAAAGCAATCAAGTAATGAAAATGTGCACGGCATCACCCTTTATGCTTTTACTCTCATCCTCACCATAAAATCAATATAATCGGCACGGAATGGTACATCGTGTGGCACCGCATCATCCTTCCTACTTTAGACTCTTTCCTCACAAATCATATACGGCATCACCCTTCGTGCTTTAACACTCTCTCACCAGAACAATACACGGCATCACCCTTCGTACTTTAACGCTCTTCCTCACCTAAACAACAATCAGAAACAATAGGGCAAGGGAATAAATAAAATTACAATAAGAATCCCAGCAAGGGAACAATAGTTCAACAATCAAGTCCCGACAAGGGAACAATATCAAAAGAACATCAACATCCCGGCAAGGGAGATAACATCAAAAGCAACAATATCCTGGCAAGGGAGGCCACGTAATAATTCTCTTCTTTTCTCATTTTTACTTCACAACTCACTTCACAACTTGAGCCAATGATCCAAAAGATTCAATTACCACTTATACTTTCACATTTCATAGTACAACTTGAGGCAACACTTTTCAATGTTCAAATGTCTCAATTACTTCTACAAACTTTGCCCAACAATAGAAATCATTACCAAAGCATGAATAATATAATGAAGTCATAATAATCACAATATAAGACTCGCGGGCATGCTTGATACCAACGTATAGATACTCGTCACCATGCCTATACGTCGTACTCGACAAATACCACATAGTAATAGGACTCGACTCCTAATCCCTCAAGCTAAGGTTAGACCAAACACTTACCTCGATGCCACGAACACAATTCAAGTCTCTACTATCACTTTACCTCTTGATTCCACCACCAATTCACTCGTATCTAGCCACAAGTTACTTAATTACATCAATAAATGCTAAATGAATCAATTCTAATGCATGAAAATGAGTTTTCTAAAGTTTTGCCCAAAAAGTCAAAAATCGTCCTCGTGCCCACGTGGTCAAAACCCGAGGTTCGAACCAAAATCTGATTACCCATTCCCCCACAAACTCAAATATATAATTTGTTTTGAAATAGGACCTCAAATTGAGGTCCAAATCCCCAATTTTTGAAAAACCTAGGTTCTACCTAAAACACCCAATTTCCCCTATAAAAATCAATGACTTTGAGTTGAAATCATGTGAAACGTTGTTAATGATTGAAGGAAAAAAGAGTTAAAATTGACTTACAATCAATCTGGAAGAAGAGTTGTCTTTGAAATATCGCCCAAGAGTGTTTTGGTTTTGAAAGAGTATGAAAAATGAAAGTCTTCGGCTAAGTTATAAAATTGCAGGTTGTAGATGTCGCAATTGCGAACCCAAACTTCTGCTAAGTTCGCATTTGCGAAGCAGTTTTCGCATTTGCAAAGTGGGAATTGTGAACAATGTGTCGCATTTGCGACGTCTGGCTAAAACTGGGGGATCGCATGTTCGATCAATCCCTCGCATTTGCGAGGTAAGCTGGCCTGGGCTATTATTCGCATTTGCGAACTCGCATTTGCGAGCATGCAGGCCTGCAATGCAATAGCTGAAATTTGCAATTTCTCAAGTCCAAAATCCACCCCGTGACCTATCCAAAACTCACCCGAGCCCTCGGGGCTCCAAATCAAATATGTACACCAACCTAAAAAATCATACGGACTCGTTCGTGCATTTAAATCACTAAAATAACATCAACAACTATGAATTTAGCATCAAAATCATGAAATTTCTTAAGAACTTCAAATTTTCCAATTTTCTCAAAAACAATCCGATTCACGTCATTTCAAGTCCGTTTCTTACCAAAATTCACAGACTTATCTTAAATCACATATAAGACATGTACCAGGCACCGGAACCAAAATAGGGCTCGATACCATCATGTTTTAAACACATTTCATTTCCAAAACTCATAAATAATTCCAGAAAATAATTTTCCTTAAAAATTCATTTATCAGTCTTGGGACCTCGAAATTCAATTCTGGGCATACGCCCAAGTCCCATAATTTCCTACGGACCCTGCGGGACTGTCAATCACGGGTCCGGGTCCGTTTACCCAAAATATTGACTGAAGTCAACTTAAATCCATTTTAAAGTCAAAATTTATCATTTTTAGAGATTTTCAAATAATAGCTTTTCGGCTACGTGACCGGACTGTGCGCGCAAATTGAGGTAATGCCGAAAGAGGTTTTTGAGGCCTCGGAACGCAGAATTTACTTTTAAAACAAGTGATGACCTTTTGGGTCATCACATCCTCCACCTCTAAAACAACTGTTCGTCCTCAAATGGACAGAAGAAGGAAGTACCTGAGTTAGGGAAAAGATGGGGATAACGGCTCCGCATATCGGACTCGGACTCTCAGGTTGATGCCTCAGCGTGCTGACCTCTCCACTGAACACGAACAGAAGGAAAACTCTTCTATCTCAACTGACAAACTTGCCGGTCTAGAATAGCTACCGGCTCCTCCTCATAAGACATGTCCTTGTCCAACTGGACAGTGCTGAAATCTAACACGTGGGATGGATCATCGTGATATTTCTGAATCATGGGCACATGAAACACTGGATGTATGGCTGATAAGCTCGGAGGCAATGCAAGTCTGTAATCCACCTCTCCCACTCGATCAAGAATCTCAAACGGGCCAATGAACCTAGGGCTAAGCTTGCCCTTCTTCCCAAATATCATCACGCCCTTCATAGGCGACACTCGAAGCAATACCCATTCACCGACCATGAATGCCAAATCATGAATCTTACGGTCTGCATAACTCTTTTGTCTGGACTGAGCTGTACGAAGCCTATCCTGAATAATCCTAACCTTGTCCAAGGCATCCTGAACCAGATCTGTACCCAACAACCGAGTCTCCCCCAGCTCAAACCATCCAACCGAAGATCGACACCGCCTACCATAAAAAGCCTCATACGGAGCCATATGGATACTCGACTGGTAGTTGTTTTGTAGGCAAACTCTGATAAAGGCAAAAACTGATCCCACGAGCCTCTAAAGTTAATGACACAAGGTCGGAGCATATCCTCCAAAATCAATAACACAACTCAACTCGTGTGCCCAACTCTCGCTGAACTGCTCTCCAGAAATAGGAGGTAAACTGCGTACCTCGATCCGAAATGATAGACTCGGGCACACCATAAAGACGAACAATCTCCTGAATATAGATCTCAACTAACCTCTCGGAAGAGTAGGAGACTGCCACAGGAATGAAATATGCTGACTTGGTCAGCCTATCAACAATAACCCACACTGCATCGAACTTCCTCTGAGTCCGTAGGAATCCAGCAATGAAGTCCATAGTGATACGCTCCCACATCTACTCAGGAATCTCAATCTTCTGGAACAAACCACCATGTCTCTGATGCTCGTTCTTAACCTGCTGACAACTCAAACACCGAGTCACATATGCAACGATGTCCTTCTTTATTCTTCTACACCAATAATGTTGTTGTAAATCCTGATACATCTTAGCGGCGTCCGGATGAATAGAGTACCGGGAACTATGGGCCTCCTCTAAAATCAACTCTCAAAGCCCATCCACATTAGGCACACAAATTCGACCCTGCAATCTCAAAACTCCATCGTCACCTAAAGTAACCCGTTTGGCACCTCCGTGTTGCATCGTGTCTCTAAGGACAGACAAATGGGGATCATCATACTACCGATCACGGATGCGCTCCAATAAGAAAGAACGAGCGACTGTGCAAGCTAACACACGGCTGGGCTCAGAAACATCCAACCTCACGAACTGATTGGCCAAAGCCTGAACATCCAAGGCAAGCGGTCTCTCACCGACTCGAATATAAGCAAGACTGCCCATACTGGCTGACGTCCTACTCAAAGCATCGGCCACCACATTATCCTTTCCCGGATGATATAAGATAGTGATATCATAGTCCTTTAATAGCTCTAACCACCTTCTCTGCCTCAAATTTAGCTCTTTCTGCTTGAACAAATACTGCAGACTCTTGTGATCCGTGAACACCTCACATGCCACGCCATACAGATAATGCCTCCAAATCTTCAACGCGTGAACAATGGATGCTAACTCCAAATCATGAACCGGATAGTTCTTCTCATGAATCTTTAACTGTCATGAAGCATAGGCAACGACCTTGCCATCCTGCATCAACACCGCTCCAAGTCCAATACGAGATACATCACAATAAACTGTATAAGGCCCTGAACCTATGGGCAAAACCAACACCGGTGCCATAGTTAGAGCTGTCTTGAGATTCTGAAAGCTCGTCTCACACTCATCTAACCATCTGAACTGGGCACCCTTTGGGGTCAACCTGGTCATCGAGGCTGCGATAGATGAAAACCCCTCCACAAACCGATGATAGTAGCCTGCCAATCCTAAGAAACTCTGGATCTCTGTAGCTGATGCTGGTCTAGGACAGTTCTTGACTGCCTCAATCTTCTTCGGATCAACCTGAATACCCTCTGCTGATACAACATGACCCAGGAATGCAACTGAACTCAACCAGAACTCACACTTTGAAAACTTGGCATACAACTGACTATCCCTCAAAGTCTGAAGAATCACTCTAAGATGTTGCTCATGCTCCTCCCGGCAGCGGGAGTAGATCAAAATATCATCAATGAAGACTATCACGAACGAATCCAAGTAAGGCCTGAATACTCAGTTCATCAAATCCATAAAAGTTGTTGGGTATTTGTCAACCCAAATGACATCACCAAGAACTCATAATGCCCGTACCGAGTGCGGAAAGATATCTTAGGGACATCGGATGCCCTAATCCACAACTAATGGTAGCTAGATCTCAAGTCAATATTCGAAAATACCTTGGCACCTTGAAGCTGATCAACATCAATCCTCGACAATGGATACTTATTCTTGATCGTAACCTTGTTCAACTGTCGATAATCAATACACATTCTCATCGATCCGTCCTTCTTCTTAACAAACAATACCAGCGCACCCCAAGGCGAAACACTCGGTCTAATGAAACCTTTCTCAAGCAAGTCTTGCAACTGCTCCATCAACTCTTTCAACTCAGGCGGGGCCATACGATATGGTGGGATAGAAATGGGCTGAGTGCTCTGAGCCAAATCAATGCAAAAGTCGATATCCCTATCGGGTGGCATACCCGTCAGGTCTGAAGGGAATACCTTAGGAAACTCACGAACAATGGGCACAAAATCAATAGAAGGAACTTCAGCACTAAAATCACGAACATAGGCCAAATAGGCCAAATTCCCCTTCTCGACCATACGTCGAGCCTTTACATAAGAGATAACACTTGGAATGACCAAGAGTCCCTCTCCACTCTAAACGAGGCAACCCCGGCAAGGCTAAAGTCACAGTCTTGGCATGACAGTCCAAGATAGCATGATAAGGTGATAACCAGTCCATACCCAATATGATATCGAAATCAACCATGTCCAGAAGAAGCAAATCTACACTAGTCTCAAGACCCCCAATCACAACTACACATGAACGATGGACTCGATCTACCATAATAGAATCACCCACCGGTGTAGACACATAAATAGGAGCCCTCAAGGAATTACTAGGCATGACCAGATACGGTGCAAAATAAGATGACACATAGGAGTATGTAGATCCCGGATCAAATAAAACTGAAGCATCTCTGCTATAAACCAGAACAGTGCCTGTGATAACTGCATTGAAAGCCTCAGCCTCGGGCCTGGCTGGAAGAGCATAACATCATGGTTGGGCCCCACCACCCTAATCTACCTCTCTAGGATGGCCTGCGGCTGGCTGGCCTCCACCTCTATTTGCCTGGGCTCCACCTCTAATACCTCTACCTCCACCTCTAGCACCTCTACCCCCACCTCTAACTGGCTGGGCGGGCTATGGAACACTCGGTGCCTGAACTATTGCACAGGAACCCTGATACTGAGAGTTATTTGATGCTCGAGGGTAAAACCTAGCAATGTGACCCATATCACCACAAGTGTAACAAGCCCTCGGCTGCTAAGACTGCTGACCCTGACGACCTGAATGACCACCCTGAAAACTCTGAAGCGGCGGTGCACTGACAGGAGCTGGCGGTGCACTATAGGACTGTTGATCAAAATACTGCATATGTTGACCACGACCACCTGAAGCACCGTGAGAAAACCTAAAGTGCTGACTGAAAAGGCCTAGGAGGATGGCCTCTACCATACGAATCTCTACCTCCAGATGAGGTACCACTGAATCGGCCTGAATGACGAGGCCTCTTGTCAGACCCCTGACCCCCTCCCTGCGATAGATCCATCTCAACTCTCCGGGCCACATTGGCCGCCTCCTGGAATAAAATCTCACTCCCTATCTCCTTGGTCATCTGAAGTTGAATCGGCTGAATAAGTCCCTCAATGAACCTCCTCACCCTCTCTCTCTCTCTCGGTTTGAAGTATGATAAGAGCATGACGAGCCAAGTCGATGAATCTAGTTTCATACTGAGTAACAGTCATAGAACCCTGCTGGACATGCTCAAACTGCCTCCGGTAATCTCTCTATGAGTGATGGGGAGAAACTTCTCCAGAAATAGCTGAGTAAACTGCTCCCAAGTCAAAGCTGGTGATCCGGCTAGTCTAGCCAAGCAATAATCTCTCCACCAAGTCTTGGTGGATCCAGACAAGCGAAAAGTAGCAAAATCGACTCCATTGGTCTCCACTATCCCTATGTTCCTGAGAACCTCATGATAGTTGTTGAGATAATCCTGGGGATCCTCAAAAGATGCACCGCTGACAGTAGTAGTGAAGAGCTTGGTGAACATGTCCAACCTCCACAAAGCATCGGCAGACATAATTGCTTCATCACCGGTCTGAGCTACCACACCCGGCTGAACTACTCTAACTAGCTGAACTGCTGGAGTCTGGAACTGGGGAGCTACCTGCTCCAGAGTGCGAGTAGCAGGAGTCTGAGCTCCTCCTCCAGCCTGAGAGACGGTTGGGGCTACAGGAAGCAAGCCTGCCCGGGTGACACTCTCCATAAGGCCCACTAGACGGACCAGAGCATCCTGGAGTACTGGGGTAGCAATAAACTCCTCTGGACCTGAGTTGGGCCCACCGGAACTGTCTAGGCCGGAACCTCATTCTCAAAGTCAACCTGAGGCTCCGCCGCTAGTGCTGTTGCTCTGGGCTGAGCTTTGCCCCTACCTCGGCCTCTAGCACGGCCTCGGCCTCGCCCTCTGCCCCTCGTGGGAGCTGCTATCGGGGGCTCGGGCTTCTGGTCAGTGGATGAGGAAGCGCATGTTCTTGCCATCTATGAAAGAACAGAGTAGAAATTCAATTAGCATTGAGAAACCAAACCGCACGACAGGAAAGAATAAATGTGAAGTTTTTCCTAACTTTGTAGCCTCTGGGGATAAATACAGACTCTGTACCGATCCCTCAAACTCTACTAAGCTTGTTTGTGAACTGTGAGACACATGTAACCTAGACCTCTGATACCAATCTGTCATGACCCGGATTTTCCACCCTAGGGAGTCGTGATGGCGCCTACTAGTGTGAGCTAGGCAAGCCGACTGTTTGAACAAATTACCTTTTTCCCATTTTAATCCTTTACAAGAAATTATGAGCAATAACTTAAAGACAACGAAATTTATATCAAGCGGAAGAAAAATAATAAAATTACTGAGTATAACCAATACAACTATTTAAACAAGACTACCCAGAACTGGAGTCACAGCTTCACAGACAATATAAGAATACTATATACAAAGTCTGAAAGATAAAAGATACATTGTTTCTGAACTAAGTAAATGAAACAGGAGTAAAGGGATAGAGGAAGACGCCAAGGCCTGCGGATGCCTACAGGACTACCTTGGATCTCCGTGTAGGCTGAAGGAAGCCACCCAATCTACGGTCCAAAAGCCGCAGCTCTGGGATCTGCACACATTGCAGAGTGTAGTATCAGCACAATCGACCCCATGTGCAGGTAAGTGCCTAGCCTAACCTTGGCGAAGTAGTGACGAGGCAAGGACCATACTATCAAATAAACCTGTGCAATTCAACTATATACAATGGAAAAGAAGAACAGTAATATACAGTCAAGTATGAGAGGGGTAACATGTTGCGGGGGAACTATCAATTTAGAATAGAAAGACAACAGGTAATTGAAAGAAACAACATATCTCAGATATCAACAAAGATTCAGAAATCAATAAGTGCACTGCACCACCCTTCGTGCTTTTACGCTCGTCCTCACCAAAGCAATCAAGTAATGAAAATGTGCATGGCATCACCCTTCATGCTTTTACTCTCTTCCTCACCATATAATCAATATAATCGGCACGGAATGGTACATCGTGCGGCACGGCATCACCCTTCGTGCTTTACACTATTTCCTCACAAATCATACACGGCATCACCCTTCGTGCTTTAACAATCTCTCACCAAAACAATACACGACATCACCCTTCGTATTTTAACACTCTTCCTCACCCAAACAACAATCACAAACAATAGGACAAGGGAATAAATGAAATTACAATAAGAATCGCGGCAAGAGAACAATAGCTCAATAATCAAGTCCCGACAAGGGAACAACATCAAAAGAACATCAATATCCTGGCAAGGGAGATAACATCAAAAGCAACAATATCCCGGCAAGGGAGGCCACGTAATAATTCTCTTTTTTTTCTCACTTTTACTTCACAACTCACTTCACAACTTGAGCCAATGCTCCAAAAGGTTCAATTACCACTTATACTTTCACATTTCATTGTACAACTTGATCCAACGCTCGTCAATGTTCAAATGTCTCAATTACTTCCACAAAATTTGCCCAACAATAGAAATCATCATCAAAGCATGAATAATACAACGAAGTCATAATAATCACAATATAAGACTCACGGGCATGCTTGACACCAACGTATAGATACTCGTCACCATGCCTATACATCGTACTCGACAAATACCACATAGCAAATAGGACTCGACTCATAATCCCTCAAGCTAAGGTTAGACCAAACACTTATCTCGATGCCACGAATACAATTCAAGTCTCTACTATCGCTTTAGCTCTTGATTCCACCACCAATTCGCTCGTATCTAGCCACAAGTTACTTAATTACATCAATAAATGCTAAATGAATCAATTCTAATGCATGAAAATGAGTTTTCTAAAGTTTTGCCCAAAAGTCAAAAATCGCCCCCGGACCCACATGGTCAAAACCCGAGGTTCGAACCAAAACCCAATTACTCATTCTCCCACAAACTCAAATATATAATTTGTTTTAAAATCGGACCTCAAATTGAGGTCCAAATCCCCAATTTTTAAAAAACCTAGGTTCTACCCAAAACACCTAATTTTCCCCATAACAATCATTAATTTTATGTTGAAATCATGTGAAAAGATGTTAATGATTGAAGGAAATGAGTTAAAATTAACTTAGAATCGATTTGGAAGAAGAGTTGCCTTTGAAAAATCGCCCAAGAGTGTTTTGGTTTTGAAAGAATGTGAAAAATAAAAGATTTTCGGCTAAGTTATAAAATTGCAGTTTGCAGATGTCGCAATTGCGAACCCAAACTTCTGCTAAGTTCGCATTTCTGAAGCAGTTTTCGCATTTGCGAAGTTGGAATTGCGAACAATGTGTCGCATTTGCGACGTACGGCTAAAACTGGGGGATCGCATTTGCGATCAATTCCTCGCATTTGCGAGGTAAGCTGGCCTGGGCTATTGTTCGCATTTGCGAACTCGCATTTGCGAACCAGGCCTGCAATGCACCAGCTGAAATCTGCAATTCCTCAAGTCTAAAATCCACCCTGTGACCTATGCAAAACTCACCCGAACCTTCGGGACTCCAAACCAAATATGTACACCAACCTAAAAACATCATACGGACTCATCGTGTATTCAAATCACTAAAATAACATCAATAACTATGAATTTAGCATCAAAATCATGAAATTTCTTAAGAACTTCAAATTTTCCAATTTTCTCAAAAACGATCCGATTCACATCATTTCAAGTCCGTTTATTACCAAAATTCATAGACTTATCTTAAATCACATATAAGACCTGTACCTGGCGCCGGAACCAAAATACGGGCCCTATATAATCAAGTTTTAAACACATTTCATTTTCGAAACTCATAAATAATTCTAGAAAATAATTTTCCTTAAAAATTTATTTCTCGGGCTTGGGACCTCGGAATTCGATTTCGGGCATACGCCCAAGTTCCATATTTTTCTACGGACCCTCCGGGACCGTCAAATCACGGGTCCGGGTTCGTTTACCCAAAATATTGACCGAAGTCAACTTAAATCCATTTTAAAGTCAAAATTCATCATTTTTCACATATTTTCACATAATAGCTTTCCGGCTAATGCGCTCAGACTGCGCACGCAAATCGAGGTGATGCTGAAAGAGGTTTTTGAGGCCTCGAAATGCAGAATTTACTTTTAAAACAAGTGATGACCTTTTGGGTCATCATATAATTACTCAAAACTCACTGCACTCGTTCCTAAACACATGTTTGATTATTAGCAAAAAAACATATTTGATTAATATTTTTAATATATTTTCTTTTAGCCAAAAAAATATAATGATTCAGTTAAATTTTATATATATATATATATACTTTTTTTGTATGGATGGAAGCTGGCGGGCAGGGCTTGTTTAACCGGATATACGGAATTGGTATCTCTGTTCATGCAAATCTTTCTATCGGGAAAGTCTCGTTTAATCAAAGGGCTTCTTATTTAGAACCCTTTTTTTTGCTTGGTTGTAAGTAAACATTGGTAGGAGCTAGCGACGGGGTGATGATAAGTATATAAATCAATAAAGATCAAAAAATAATAAATAGCAAGATAAATTAGATATCTATGAAAAAATAATGATGTAGAGGGCGACTGAAAAGGAAGCTCGGGTACGGGAGAGTGATGGGCAGAGATTCTCTAAAATTACGATGTGTGTGTGTTCTGGTTAAGAATTTTAAGAAGTTTAAAGATTCGTTTTAGATTGTAAGTGCTTTTATTTTTTGAGGAGGTTTTGGTTTCCCTTCGTCTCGTCTAATCTTCGATCACGACCCAAAATCCCACCACAAACATTATAATGACACTTAGTCTCTAAGATTATGTAAGCCCATTGTAATAACAAATCAAGCTTCTTCTTTTTTGACATATAATTATAATACAAGTGTCGAAACCAAAAGTGGAAACAAATATAACAACCTCCCAAGACTAGTAATTCCGAGTCACGAACTCTAATTGAATACATGGAATGATCTCGAGGACCGAATATATAATACCGTTCGAATAAGAAATTAACAGTACAATAAAAATGAAAAGACTCCAAGGGACTGCGACAACCAAGCATCTCTACCTTCAGTCCTTGCGATCACACTCTAACTCTGTCCGAGTCCGAAATCTCCAATTCTTGGCTCTATATAAAATGTGCAGAAGTGTAGTATGAGCACACCACAGTCAGTATCCAGTAAGTATCAAAACTAACCTCAGTGGAGTAGTAATAAGTTTCAATCAAGACACTCACTAGTCTAATAACCTGTGCAACATATCATACAAAATATAATAGAAACAAATAGCAGTGATAGTAACAATAATCAACTAGTGACATAAATAGAAGGCATCAAGAACACCGTAAATATTGCTCACACGAATAATAAAGACAAGTACAACCAAATAATCAAGTCCTTCAAAATATACATCCTTTCTCTATAAGTTTTTCCAAATAAAAATCTTTAGAATGTAATCCTAACAATTAAATATATCTCGAGTATACTTCCTCCAAATAAATATCTTACGAATTTAAATCTTTCAAATATATATCTCCTAATATGACTCTTTCAAATAAATATCTTTCGTATATAATTCTTTTAAATAAAACCTTTCGGATATAATTCTTTCAAATAAAAACCTTTCCTTTCGAATATAATTCTTTCAAATAAAAACCTTTCGAATATAATTCTTTAAAATAAAACCTTTTGAATATAATTTTTTCGTGTAAAACCTTTCCTTTCGAATAAAATTCCTTCAAATAAAAGTCTTTCGAATATAATTCTTTTAAATAAAAATCTTTCCTTTCGAATATGATTCTTTCAAATAAAAACCTTTCGAATATAATTATTTTAAATAAAATCTTTCAAATATAATTCTTTCAAATAAAACCTTTCAAATATAATTCTTTCAAGTAAAATTATCGATTGACACCTCACTTTCTAATCCCAAAAATCCCGGGACTCAGCCCACTTTCATATCTCACGGTACCTCGTACCCATATTTCTATCCCGATCGTAAGCGCAATTCACAAGACAGAAGACATAATAATTTATTGAAATGATGGAGGAGTGAACGACGGGTACTTCACAGATAAGTAACAGCACAACAAATAGAGGTAAACAACTGGGGCCCTCACGAGGTATCGCCTCGTAAGCCCAAATGTAAATGCTCAACAGGGGGATCTCCCGAGGTACCGTCTCGTAGTCCCAAAGTAAATATGCAGTACATAGCGATATCTCGAGGTACCATCTCGTAATCCCAAAGTAAATATGCAGTACAGGGGGATCTCCCGAGTAAACGCCTCGTAGTCCTAAAGTAAATATGCAGAAGCAAAGACGGGAGAATAACTTAGCAAGAACAACCTCTTCTTAATTCCAAATCTTCATAAATATATTGAAGCCTCAATTTAAACTTATTTACTTAATTATTTGTAGATGAAAAATCCATAATGTGATTATTTCCAAGAAATATCAAATCAACAAACACACGAAATTCACATAAAAATCCAAGTGACAATCACACCAAATTACCATATAAATTACAAACTAGACAAACAACGAATAAGGCATGACAATAAAGGATTTAATAAGTACCAACAATTTCCTGTTTAATACTTAAGGGTGTCTGAGAATTTTAACCGACATAATTTATACATATAAACCAAGTACGTACTCGTCACCTCGCGTACACGGCTTTCACATTACACAAATGGCACATACAACTCAATCCCTAAGGGGTAATTTTCTCACTCAAGGTTAGGAGAAATACTTACCTTTACGGAGTTAGGCTGATATTCCAAAATAACCTTCTTGCTCGAATTCATCTCCGGACATCTCAAACCTATTTAATTTAAATATATAACTTCATTAAAATTCATCGGGAACAATTCCGGATAATAAAACGTCGACTTAGAATTTTACATTAAAAAGTCAACAAAAGTCAATGTGGGGCCCGCCTCTCGGAACCCACATAATTTTCATGAAATCCGGACACCCATTCCGATACAAATTCAACCATACCAATTGTATCAAATTCCGATAACAACTCGACCTCCAAATCTTAAATTTTCGTTCTTGAAAAAGTTTTGCAAAAACCTTAATTTCTTCCATTTAAATCTGAAATAAATGATGAATATAACCGTGGATTTATGAAATATAATCACTTTTGGATATAGCACACTTACCCAAGTCAAAGTTGTGAAGAAATCCTCCAAAATTGCCCCAAAACGGAGCTCCAAAATCCCAATCGAAAATGGCGAAATGACTTATATTTTTGGTCCTTAAATGTTTCTGTCCAGTTCGCTTCTGCGTCTTCAAGACATCGCAGGCCTTCTGTTAAAACCATATATGATCAAACCATTTATAAGAATGTTAAAATCAGAAAAGACCTTCACGTCATTGACTTCAAGTCTTAGATGCAGAAAAATCTAATGCCTCAATCCGCTTCTGCGTCTTCAAAGATATCGCACCTGCTTTTGCGTTGGTGCGCAAGACTGTCCGCATCTGCGACCCCAGCTCTGCCCAGGTCGCTTCTGCGACGAAATCCTCGCTTCTGCAAGGTCGCTTCTGCAATGAAATTGCCGCAGAAGCGAAGGTATCAGTTGCTGCCCAGAAACAGCAGAATTTCAGCAGCTTCAAAAATTCCAAAATGGATTTGTTAGCCATCCGGAATCCACCCGAGGCCCTCGGGTCCTTAACCAAATATTCCAACACGTCTTAAACTATCATACGAACCTATTCGAGGCTTCAAACCACGTTAAACAACGCCGAATCTACGAGTTGTGCATCGAATCGAATTATTAGTTTTCAAATCCTTCAACTTTTATATTTTGCGCCGAAACGTATCAAATCAATCCAGAATAACTTCAAATTTTGCACGCGAGTCATAAATGATGTAATGGAGCTGTTCCAATTTCCGGAATCGAAATCCGACCTCGTTATCAAAAATTCAACCTTCGGTCGAATTTTCCAAAAAAATCTTGTATTTCCAACTTTTGCCAAAATGCGTCGAATTGCCCTGCGGACTTCCCAATCCAAATTCGGACACACGCCTAAGACCGAAATCACTATACGAAGCTATTGACGTCATCAAAATTCTATTCCACGGTCGTTTGCTCAAAATTCAACTCTCTGGTTAACTTTTTCCATTTAAGCTTCAAAATGAGAATTGTTCTTTCAAATTAGAATCTGAATCTTCCAAAAATCAAATTCGACCACACACGCGGGTCATAATACATATTATGAAGGTGCTCGAGACCTTAAATAGTTGAACGGAGCATTAATTCTTAAAACGACAAGTCATGTCGTTACATTCTCCCCCTTTTAAACATACGTTCATCTTCTAACGTGCCAAGAATTATTCTGATGACATTAAATTACTGAGTGCATTATTTCACACATACTCACGGGTGATTCTACGTCATCGTAAATTTAACAGGGGTACGACAACACCATCTCAGTGGAGATCATTTTTTTTTATCCACACTTATAAGCTTTAAAGCCAATTCCTTACACTCCAATCAATTTCAAATGCCTGATTTTTCATATTAACACAGTGTGTTAGTCTCAAGCGACTGTAGCAATTTCGTGCCCGCACACACATTATACGTATTCCCATAACCATATCTCTGATCATAATAGTCGTTCATAATTAATTCCAGCATCCTCAATTAATCTCATATTAACCAAAATCTCGTTTTAAAATTTTACAACACTAACAGCAACACGCAAGGCATGAAGACCTCATAATTATTTATTCGGATTAACGAGTCGCATTTAATGCCACCTAGGCACTCACCTCGTAGGCTAAAACTCAATATTTATAGCACGAATATGGCTAAATATGCACAGAAACACATAAAAGAATTATCAAAGAAGCTTAATAGGCATGACTCCCTATTAATACTATAGTACAATTTAAAGTTTACAAAGGGAGAATTTAAACTCATAAAAAAAATCCACCACAAGGACCTCGTCCTTATATAACTTCTACTGCGGCTTATAGCCCAGTTTAAACATTTCACATCATATAAAAATGCGAGGATCTCGTCCTCAACTCCAAATCACAAGTATTTTGCACATTATTCTAACTGAAATTTTCCATTCCCTTCTTTCTTCATTTTTTTTTAATAAATTCCGTGAAAAAGTTTCACAACACAAAATGACCATACATGTAGGGCATATAATTCATAAAACTGTAATCAATTATCCCGAAATTACATGAAAATCCACCGTACTGAGTAATAAAAAATCACTTTTCGACTCATAGCCCACAATAATGTACAAAATGAAATGATAGCTGCAGGCTAACACCATCAAATATCCAAACAGGGATAAATACGGGAGTGGAGTACAAATTGACAACTCACCATATAGGTAGCATGAAAGGAGTTTTCACCTGGATAATCGGAATCGAATTAAAATAAGAATAGTGTTCCTCTATTATAAATTAAATCATACCTGTAACGACACCATCTAGTGTATTGACCTCAGCCAATTTATAGCAAGTATATCAACGGGTCGGGCCTCCCCCTCTTAGGCGCCCTCTACCCACATGTCCTCCACCCCTAACTGGTTGTGCACGTGGAGTATTAACTGGAATAAAGCATGTATCCTGAGTGTCTTGATGAAATTCGCCTCTCCCAAGTCTGGGACAACTCTCATGATGTGCCCGCCAACCGTATGCGCAATTCACAAGACAGAAGACATAATAATTTAATGAAATGATTGAGGAGTGAACAACGGGTACTTCACATATAAGTAACAGCACAACAAATAGAGGTAAACAATTGGGGCGCTCCCGAGGTATTGCCTCGTAAACCCAATGTAAATGCTCAATAGGGGCATCTCCCGAGGTACCGCCTCATAGTCCCAAAGTAAATATACAAGACAGGGGGATCTCCCGAGATACCGCCTCGTAGTCCTAAAATAAATATGCAGTACAGAGGGATCTCCCGAAGTACCGTCTCGTAGTCCCAAAGTAAATATGGGATCTCCCGAGTAAACGCGTCGTAGTCCCAATGTAAAAATGCAGAAGCAAAGACGGGAGAATAAATATATTGAAGCCTCAATTTAAACTTATTTACTTAATTATTTGCAGATGGAAAATCCATAATGTGATTATTTCCAAGAAATAACAAATCAACAAATACACGAAATTCACATAAGAATCCAAGTGGCAATCACACCAAATTACCATATAAATTACAAACTAGGCAAACAAAGAATGAGGCATGACAATAAAGGATTTAATAAGTACCAACAATTTTCAGTTTAATACTTAAGGGTGTCTACGAATTTTAACCGATATACATATAAAACAAGTACGTACTCGTCACCTCGCGTACACAGCTTTCACATTACACAAATGGTACATACAACTCAATGCCTAAAGGGTAATTTCCTCACTCAAGGTTAGGCAAGATACTTACCTTTACGGAGTTAGGCTGATATTCCAAAATAGCCTTCTTGCTCGAATTTATCTCCGGACAGCTCGGACCTATCCAATATAATTATATAACTTCATTAAAATTCATCGGGAACAATTCTGGATAATAAAACGTCGACTTAAAATTTCACATTAAAAAGTCAACAAAAGTCAACGCGGGGCCCGCCTCTCGGAACCCACATAATTTTTCATGAAATCAGGACACTCATTCCGATACAAATTCAACCATACCAATTGTATCAAATTCCGATAACAACTCGACCTCCAAATCTCAAATTTTCGTTCTTGAAAAAGTTTTGCAAAAACCTTAATTTATTTCATTTAAATCTGAAATAAATGATGAATATAACTGTGGATTTATGAAATATAATCACTTTTGGATATAGCACACTTACCCAAGTCAAAGTTGTAAAGAAATCCTCCAAAATTGCCCCAAAATGGAGCTCCAAAATCCCAATCGAAAATGGCGAAATGACTTATATTTTTGGTCCTTAAATGTTTCCGTCCAGTTCGCTTCTGCGTCTTCAAGACATCGCAGGTCTTCTGTTAAAACTATCTATGATCAAACCATTTATAAGAATGTTAAAATCAGAAAAGACCTTCACGTCATTGACTTCAAGTCTTGATTCAGAAAAATCTAATGCCTCAATCCGCTTCTGCGTCTCCAAGATATTGCACCTGCGATTGCGAGGTCGCTTCTGCGATGAAATTGCCGCAGAAGCGAAGGTATCAGTTGCTGCCCAGAAACAGCAGAATTTTAGCAGCTTCAAAAATTCCAAAATCGATCCATTAGTCATCCGGAATTCACTCGAGGCCCTCGGGTCCTTAACCATATATACCAACACAGTCTTAAATTACAATACAAACCTATTCGAGGTTCAAACCACGTCAAACAACGTCGAAATTACGAATTGCGCATCGAATCGAATTATGAGTTTTCAAATCCTTCAACTTCTATATTTTGTGCCAAAACGTATCAAATCAATCCGAAAAAACTTCAAATTTTGCACACGAGTCATAAATGATGTAATGGAACTGTTCCAATTTCCGGAATCGAAATCTGACCTCGTTATCAAAAATTCAACGTTCGGTCAAATTTTCCAAAAAAAATCTATTTCCAACTTTCGCGAAAATGCGTCGAATTGCCCTACGGACTTCCCAATCCAAATTCGGACACACGCCTAAGTCCGAAATCACCATACAAAGCTATTGACGTCATCAAAATTCCATTTCGGGGTCGTTGCTCAAACTTCAACTCACTGGTGAACTTTTTCTATTTAAGCTTCAAAATGAGAATTGTTCTTTCAAATTAGATTCTGAATCTTCCGAAAATCAAACTCGACCACACACGCAGGTCATAATACATATTATGAAGCTGCTCGAGACCTTAAGTTGCTAAATGAAGCATTAATAACGACAAGTCGGGTCATTACATCTTCAAGGTTCAATAGAAACATACACCTAGTGCTTCACTATTGCAACTGCGTGATGTAACAATAAAAGAAGGAAGAAGGAATAGAAAGAAGTAAGTGAAAAACTCGTAGAAGAAATCTCCGTCTTTCTTCTAGTGTGTTTTTGCCTCCTTAGGTCGAATTCCCGATTTAAATGGTGTTTAATAACTAGTATTTATATATGTAAAAATGAGATCTAGACAAAATAACCAAGTCCAAAATCAAACAGAAGACAAAATAGGCTCTCAAAATCCGAGACATGCTCGCTACAGGCCTCGTGACGCGAGGCAAAACGCGTGCCTCACCTCGCAGTACACCAGGCGCCACGAGGTAAACCGCAAGAATTTGCTTTGTTGCCTAACTTTGAAAGTCACGTTTTTCTTCTGTCCCAAACCAACTCCTTTGCACTGTTCCTTTTCCATATTGAAATAATTTTGGTCCTCCATCATAAAGACACTATTTAAGATTAATTTACCACGTACTCCAAATTTATCATTTTGTTCAAAATTTATCTCCAATATACCTACACATAAAATAAACTCAATTAAGCACAAATTTAATATAGTTTAGCATTAAAGTCCCGAAATATAAGGTAAATAATGCACTAAAAATATATAATTATAGCTAAACATCAGTAAACGATAGTATTGGATATCTGATACGCTTACTTTTCTTACATGGTGATTTAAATATACCTAAAATATATAATGCAATACAGATTAAAAATCCTCTTAAGGAAAAGAAGAAGAAGATGGTAGAAACAAAACAAAAACAAAAACAAAAAAAGAAGAAGAAGAAGAAGAGAAAGCTACACCATGATTCTCTACATGAGGCTGCCATCTTAAGGCAATGGAGGCGCCGAGGAGTGATTATATAGCCAAGGCATAGAGGCAACACTACCGTAGCTAGCTCCCTTATTTGTACTTTTCCGTTGTGGTTTCCTTTTTCGCTTATTATTAATAAAATAACTACTAGACATGCCTAGTAGTATAATTTGCCAAAAAAGGTTATTTTTTCATTAAAAGACATAAATTAAATTAATGAGAGATAGTTTGACAAAAATAAATTTTGATATGGATAATTTTATGTTAGAAAATTTATTTTTTACTTCTGCATCTATGAATAAACATAAATGTATAATTCCTTAATAACCAACAAATTGCTTTTACTATTCAAAAATATTTTTCGCTTTTGGCCAAATACCATATATGTAACGATCCGACCGGTCGTTTTGAGCTCTAGTGCATCGTTCAGCGGGTTGAGGCCCTGAGTAGCTTCAGTTCAGGTATTATGACTTGCATGCGTGGTCGAAATTGAATTTCGAGAAGTTCGGAGTTGATTCGAAAAGAAAATTCTCATTTCGGAAGCTTTAAGTTGGAAGAATTGACTAAAGTGTGATTTTGAGTAAACGGCCTCGGAATCGGGATTTGAAGGTTCCAGCAGGTCCGTATGATGATTTTGGACTTGGGCGTATGTCCGGATCGGGTTTTGGATGACTCGGGAGCGTTTCAGCGCCTATTGTGGAAGTTGGCATTTTGGAAAATTTCATAAATTTGGGTTGAGGTGTATTTCAATGTTATCGATGTCCGTTTGGGATTCCGAGTTTGGAAATAGCTCTATATGGTGATTCTGGTATTGGGAGTGCGTCCAGAAGTGAATTTAGAGATTCGTAGGTCATTTCGGGGTCATTTGGCGAAAGTTATAAATTTGAAGGTTTTTGAGAAGTTTGACCGGGAGTGGACTTTCTGATATCGGGTCAGATTCCTTCTAAAAGCCTCATCTCATACTGAGTCACGAACAAGTCCTCCTGACGTAAATACTCGAATTTCATGCATTCCTCTCTATAGGTCTGTAGCACAAACTTCTACAGGAATAATATGGAGAACTCCTGCCATTAAAGTGGCGCTGCACCAATTGGTCGGCTCCTCTCATAAGCCTCTCACCATTTAAAGGCTGCCACGGTCAGCTGAAAGGTAGTAAATGAGACCCCACTAGTCTCCAGAATACCCGTTGTACGAAGAATCCGCTGGCATCTGTCCAAAAAATCTTGAGCATCTTCTAACTTAATTCCACTGAGTGATGGAGGGTGGATTCTCCCAAATCTTTCTAATTTCTTTTGTTCCTCGTCATTCATAATAGGACCCACCTGGGCTTGAGCAGCTACAACCGATTAGACTAGTAGTGGCCCCGGTATCTAAAATCCCTGCACTACCTGCTCTAGAGTACAGGTGACAGGGGTATGAGTACCTCCCCCAGCTTGAGAAGTGGCTGGTGCGTCCTGAGCCAAAACCACCTGATCAAGGCCAGTGCAAACTATCAATATCTGAGCCAACGCCTCTTGAAGGCCTGGAATCACAATAGGCATAGATGGTGCCTGAGTTGGTCCCACCGTCTCAACTATATTTGGAAACTACTCCTTTGTTGGAGCAACTGGCAGGTCTATAGGTACTGCTCTAGATGTGGTACTAGCTGCACCTCGGACTCTACCACGGCCTCGGACTCTCGTGGCCCTCACTGGTGGAACTGGTGGTTGACCGTCCGATCTGGTAATACATGTCCTTACCATCTGTGAGAGAATAGAATAACAAAAATTTAGTTTCCGGAATCAATAAGTTCGCACGAACAGAATATAAGAAAGTGCAATTTTCCTTAGGGATCTGCAGTCTCTCGAAGATAAGTGCAGACGTCTCTATACCGATCCACAAGACTCTACTAAACCTTCTCATGACTCGTTAGACCTATGTAACCTAGACTCTGATACCAACTTTTCACGACCCAAAACTCGCATGTCATGATAGTGCCTATCTCAATACTATGCAAGCCGAAAACCCTAATAAGCCACAATTTCTTTTAAGTTTGAAAACATAATATATAAATTTAATTAAAAAAACCACACATACTGATATAAAATACACTCTTAAAACTGGTGCCACTGAGTACATGAGTATCTAAATGATAACATAGTCTGACTAGTACAAACATTGTCTGAAAATGTAGAACGGTACAAATAACTAAAAGGAAAAAGAGTCAAGGTATGCGGACGTCAAGCAGCTACCTCAATAGTCTCCAACATATTATCTTCTAAAAACTAGCAACCGCCGTGTCCGGAAATACCTGGATCTGCACACGAAGTGCAGAGTATAGTATGAGTACAACCCACCCCATGTACTTAATAAGTAACAAGACTAACCTTTGGGCTGAAAATAGTGACGAGATCCACAGGTACAGTCCAATATTGAAATAACAATATAGAAATGTAGGCATGCTTTCAAGTTCAACAGTTAACCCAGTACCAATAAAATAGATAAATTATGGATGATATGAGGTATATGACATCTCTATATCTACATGCCAATGTACATGCTGATGTGATGCACCTCTCTAATAAACCTCCTGCACTCACAATCTCAAAATACTCAATCACTTAGTAATATATATGGCCAATCCAACCCAAGGAAGATCCATCCCGTATATATACACATCAACTGGCAATCAGTCAATCAGTACTGTATAGGGGCAATTTAGCCAGGGAAAGATCTGGTATCAGTATTGTATATGGCCAATCTGGCCCAAGGAAGATCCATCCCAGAAATATATACATCAACTGACAGTCAATCACCCATTATTGTATAGGGACAATCCATCCCACGGGGAAGATCCATCCCCAGGTATAAATGATTCGGACATGATCCATGTCCAGGGAAGATCCATCCCTCAATATAATGAAACTGAGCTCACTGTGAGGGGTGCAGACTCCGGAGGGAATCCTTCAACCCAAGTGCTATAATAGCCAGATCTAGGCATAAATAAATAAAACATGATGCGGCGTGCAGCCCGATCCCATAAATATCACTCAAAATCTCCTGTCTCTTGAGCTCTTAACGACATGAAAATCAATCCAACATGATAATATGATGTACCAATAAATGACAACGAAGACTGAGATATGATATGCAAATGATGAATGTGATTGAGTACAAAATTACAATTCAAACAAATAATTCAATAGCAACACGACCCTGTGGATCCCAAAATATCAGCACGTAGCCTAAACATGATCACTAACATGAGTCTCAGTTCAATTTCCTCTAACATGTCGAGGGTATGCGGATAATGACATAATTCTTTAATTATACAACTCCATAGAATTTATTTAAGTCACAATTTCTATGGTGCACGCTTACATGCCCGTCACTTAGCATGTGTGTCACCTCCATGCAATTCAGATAACACGTAATTCAGGGATCTATACCCTCAAAACCAAGTTTAGAAGTGTTACTTACCTCAAACCGTGTAATTATTTATTCTAAAATGCCCTTGCCTCGTGAATCGGCCTCCGAGCACCTCGAATCTAGTCATAATTAATTCGATACAGTCAACAAAATTATAGGAATTAATTCTATATGAAAATACTAAATTTTCCAACAAAAATCCAAAATTCAACTCAAAAATCGTCAGCAGGCCCCACGTCTCGAAACCTGACAAAAGTTACAAAATATGAACGCTCATTCAACCACGGGTCCAACCATATAAATGTTACCAAAATCCAAAATCAACTCGGCCTCCAAATCCTCAAATCTTAGTTTCAAATCCCTATGCCTAAATTCCCAATTTGCACCTCAAAAACACGTAATTTAGTCGGAATATTAGATGATAATTCAATATTATTGACTAACAATGATTACAAGTGACTTATCTCAATAATCCCTTCGAAAGGTGATCACACCCAACTATGCCTTATAAAAAGGACTAAGCGGTCGTTGCAAATATAATCCGGTTTACAAGTCCGGAGTCGAATCCCACAGAGAACTAAGGCTTAATTATAGTTGTTCAATATCGCTAAGAAGACAAGCTTGAACAATTCCTAACTTATAGATATTAAGATTCTTGTGTTTAACTAATTAACTAACAAATTAAAATAGTAAATTAACAACTAAAGATACTACGGGTTGGAGAAAAGATTAAGGAGGTCTAGAGTTATAATTTCCCCAATTGTCGGAATCTTTCCCGCTAAGTCTTCTATAATTTTGCCTAAGTATTCTCTACCAATCATGAGCGCTCTGCGTATTATAATTCTCTCCCGAGTAATTACGACAATTTACTAGACATACTCTCCCGAGTTACGCTAGCTGGCTTTAATTACAGCACACTTAGATCGCACCCAAGGTTTCGCTATTCCTAATCCCACCTTTAAACCCTTGGTTATTGATTCCTCACATACGTCGGAAATGATGTCGTTCAACAACTACCTAAATATGTACTCTCTCCCGAGTAATACATACTAAACAGGCACAGCTAATTCAGGGCTCTTCAATCAACCACAAGAATAATATAGTTGAACAAATAGAGAAAATACTACGACTCAATTATATAAAAACATAACAAGAATTTATCCTACAAAAGGTTCCATCAAAACCCTAGATAACAAATTAGCTATTCATAATAGTATGTAAAATTACAATACTAAAAGTCATAACCAACAATGAAAAATAGGAAGAGGAAGGAAAAACTCGTAGAAGAATTCCTCGCCTTACTCCTATTGTGTATGTCTCCTTAGGTCGAATCTGTGTCTCAAATCTGTCCAACCTGCTCAAACTACCGTTTTTCCATATATATATACCAAGTAGGATTGGGCCCAAATAATTACACCTTTTCTTATGCGAAAAAGGACACATTTTCCAGACAGGACGTGCGCGGCCGCGCTCAGACCGCGCATATCCACTTTGATTCTGCATGACAAGCGCGGCTGCACTCTTGACGTGCACTTTTCACCCTGTTTTGTTTGGAATTTGGTAAAATGTAAAACATAAAAGTTGTAGCCCTTTGAGTTATATTTCCAACCATATATTGTGGAGACTAAATGGAATTCTGAGAAAAAAGTTATGTGTATTTTGCTAGATAGTGCGCAATATGCCTACTCGATTCTTCGATTGTTCTAACTATCATCCATTGACCCCCGAACACGATCCTGGCTTAATTCCTTGAGCTTTTAATCAGACTTCAAAGCTCTAAATCACTTGAATTTATTCCATAACATCTACATAGCTTGGAATCACTCCTACAAAGCATAAAACACACAATTAGTGCAAGACACTAGCGATTAAAGTTCAAACTCAATTAAAGTGCAGTAAATTAGAAGGTAATAAGAAACTAAAATACGTTATTATAGCCTATCATCAAAACACTTCTCAAGAATCGCCAAAACTCGAGCTCAAAATGTCCAAAATGAGGAAAATCCGGAAACCCTCGAAATCGACCCGAGGCCCTCGGGACCTCAACTAAACATACCAACGAGTCCCAAAATATCATACGAACTTAGTCGAAACTTCAAATCATATCAAACAATGCTAAAAACACAAATCATATCCCAATTCAAGCTTAACGAAAACTAACGAATTCCAACCTCTACATTCGATGCCGAAACCTATCAAATCAAGTCCGATTAACCTCAAATTTTTCACACAAGTCATAAATGACATAAAGGACCTATTCAAATTTCCAGCATCGAATTTCGGCCCATATATCAAAAGGTCAACTCCCCGGTCAAACTTCCAGCTTTCCATTTCTTACTTTTGCCATTTAGAGCCTAATTTAACTACGGACTTCCAAATAATTTTTTGATCACACTTCTAAGTCCAAAATTACCATACGGAGCTATTGGAACCATCAAAATTTTATTCCGAGGTCGTTTCATACATTTCATCATCCGGTCAATTATTTCAAATTAAGCTTTAAATCTTGGAACTAAGTGTTCCAATTTATTCTAAGACCTCTCCGACAAGTTACATAATCATAATCGAACACAAAATAAGCAGTAAATGGGAAAAGAGGGCTATAATATTCAAAATGACCGGCCAAGTTGTTACATTGGATGACACCATTAGGTGCTTTGCTCTTTTGGACACATCTCAAATTATTACACTTCTTTGCCATTTTATCTGGAATACATTTATTGTTCTTATGAAGCTAAGCGATAAAGATGAACCCAAGTCTAAACTCCAAGTTACCAACCCAATTATGATATTGTTCCTAAACGTTTTTGCCTATCGTAGCCCCTGTGTTTATGATACTCTAGATTGCCCAACAAGATTTTACTGCTTGAACATTGAGGACATGGTTCTTTTTGAGGGTAATAGTATTGTTGTGAACCAAGTTGACTCCATAAGAGCCTATAGACTAGAAGAGATAAATGAGACTAGGTCAATTGAGATTATTGGGCCGCGTAAACCGTTGGAGATTATATTATTTAGAATTCAGGCCTAGTTAGCAAGTAGATAAAAAGTATTACGAGGTTAGAAAGAAGGATTATCCGAATTATTTTGAAGCTTCGGCTCAGTCTGTTCTTCTCATCTCCTTTGTTGAATCTGTCTCTCATCCCCTTTCTCTTAGCTTTAGGTTGCAATTCTCTTCTCATCTTCTCTCTATTTTCTTTAGTGTTGTTTTCTACTATTCTATCGATATTTGGTTATTGTAATTCTATTTAGTGAGTTAATATAATCAGTTGGTTCGGGTGTAATATCCAATTTGTTACAACTCTACTAAACCTAACTTCAAGCCTCAAGTCTGAACTTGAACTTCATTTAGAGCCCGTTTGGACATAAGAAGTTTTTTACTTTTTTCAAAAAAAAAATCACTTTTGTTCTAAATCAGTGTTTGGCCATAAAATTTTCAATTTTTACTTGAATATGAATTTTGGAATTTTTCAAAATTTTCACTCAGATAACTCACAAAAATTCAAAAACAACCCAAAATTATATTCATGTCTAAATATAACTCTAATTTTCAAATACTATTTTCGCTTGAAATTTCCTTTTTACCTTTTTAAAAAATTTTAAATTTTTATGTCCAAACGTCCACTTAGACTTCATGCGTGAGAATGCAGTTAGGATTTGACCGAGTCCAACTTTAGAACCAGAGGTCTAATTTGGAAACTTCAGATCCACGATTTCAACTTTAGACCCATATGTCGAGAGTTGATTCCGGGACTGCTAAACTTGTAAAACTTTATAAATTTTGACTACTATTATTTAAATAAGGATCCTAAAAACGGCTATTTGTGCACTTCTCTCGACAAATGAATACAATGAAGGCCGTGGGCCTTGAGTCTTTGAGAATCACGCTGGGTTAAGCCTTCATATTTTGTCCAATGGACTAAAGTTGGTTAACTGGAATAAGGAGGTAGCTGTGGGGCATTTTCTATCTCTACCCAGTTTTTGGATCACCATTTAACTTATATCTACTTTGCATAAAAAAATTGCAAGCGCACTCACTTTTCGGGTAACTTCAGACATACAGGCATGAAATAGCAAAATTTTACGTCTGAAGTAGCAAAAACTTATGCAAGTTTGAACTTCATAATTTTTTGCCTAAAATGTAGCCTTATCAAAGCAAAACTTCAGATATTTTTGCATGAAGTTTAGCCTGACTTGCAAAGGCAATCACGCAAACTTCAGTTCATAATGCATTGGCAAATTTCAGCTCAATTATGTATGTCTAAAGTTTGAATTTCAAACTTTTTTGCCTTAAGTTTGGCCTGACTTGCAAAGGTAATCAGACAAACTTCAGTTTATAGCAAGGGCTAACTTCAATTCAATTGTGTATGCTTGAAGTTTGAACTTGAGAATTTTTTTCGTGGAGTGTGGCCTTATTAAAACAAAACTTCAAAATATTTTCACCGAAAGTTTGGCCTAACTTACAAAGATAATCGAGAAAACTTCACTTCTTAGTGCAAATTTCAGACAAATTAATATGAAGTTCTTCAATTTGTAGTGCAAACTTCAGGATAAAATCAGCTTGTTATATTTGAACTTCAGATAGATAGTACAAAACTTCAGATAATTTTTAGTACAAATTTCCACATCAATGATATTTTGAGATTTTAACTTTTTGCCCAGCAATATATAACATAACCTGGAAATTTGAAGGGAATTTCTAGATAACTCCCCTTGCACGGCTAGAAAAACTAGGCAATGGAAGCAACAAAAATAGAATGCAAGCGAAAACGGTCGGCTCAAAATCTTTTGGGCTATTTATCTCAAAAGCACAACCTCTTTGAAAACATCATAAAAGAAGAGGAGGAAAGGAGCGCATAGGTTACAGGAATAAGAGGAGGCGTCTGAAGTTATCAAAATTAAGTTATAAATTAAATAATTTTAAAAATATGGGTATAGGTTAAATAGGAGGTCCTTGCTATTTTTACTGTGGCCGTAAGAGAGTGATTTTCAAAATGAAGCCCACCAGGTGTTTGTTTTTCTGCTTTAAAGAGCTTATTTGATTTTTTTTCCTGTAGTTATTCTTGAATTCCGATTTCTAATTAGCATACATACTAACTTATTTTAATCTCATATATTTGATGTTAGCAAAATAGTCAACTGATCTGCTTGTGTATGTACTATATACGGACGAGGGGGATTTAGGGTAGTTACTCTACACCTACTGTTACAAAATAGTATTGTTTCAAAAATTAATTCAACTGTTTATTGTAATATCGCCATGTATATCAGTATATATGGATGTTAAAAGTAAGCAATGCAATATTTTAAGATCTCATCGTTGTTTCAGTGTTTCAGAAAATTGTGTGTTAGATGAAAAACACGTTAGTATGAAGCAAGCTTCTTATTACCATGCATTATCTAATTCTTCCTAGCGATCAAGTCAGATTATATGGTATGATAACAGTGGTTAATTAACTTTATTTGACCAAAAGAAAAGAAATACTAAGACTCAAAATGACAAAACTCCTGGAAAATAGTGTGGCTGTACAAAAAACATACAAAAAGCAAAAACAAGGCAAACTGTGTGACTACACAAAATAACATACAAAATGCATAAACAAGGAAATCATTCACATGTATACTCTTTTAATTCTGAAAGTAAAGAAAATCCGGGGTTATGTACAAGCTACAAAACCAGTCACAAAGGTGTAATAGATATTGTATGTATTGCAGGTAGTAGAGCAAAGCTAGATTTTAGCTCACTTCTCTCCGTCTTCTAAACGAAGAAGGATATAATGTCTAGCAATTCTCTCCTAGAATATGCATGTAGTCACAGATCAAGAAGCATCTACAAAACACCTGCCAGGGAAAGCTTCATTATGCTAAATGCTCAAACCTCTCAAAAGTGTCTATATATGAGCACCAATGCATTTTATATTTTCACCTATAGTGATCTTTTTTTTTTGGGTTTTTTTTTTGTTTTGAAGAAATGAGCTAATACTTTATGCCTCTGGATTAGGATCTGTCTCGATTTCTTGAGCCAATTCCCTTGTCAACATGTCAGCACGATCATCTTGGCCACCAGCAAAAGTATAGACTCTGAATGCAAATTGGAAGGCCTTCCAAAGAAGTTTAGCTGATCCTTTTTTATGACCATCAATTTTCGGTCCGGCTCCTTCATTTTCCTTTTGCTTTATTTCTCTTCTCTCCTGATTCAACATTAAGTGTTACTTCAAAAGATGTTCACTAAAATACTAAAGTGAGTGATTTCATGAGAATTATACTACATTTGCTACATGCTTTACATTGTGCTAACCTTCAAAGTCAGTTCCATACAGTTTGAGGAAACATCCACCATCAATTCTTTGATACGCACAAGGATGCCAAAATCAAAGTGGATTTTATGGCTTATAAATTTCTTGGATTCTTCATCTTTTGTTCGTTCCAGTGTGTCCATTTCTCCTTTGATCTAGATGATAGAACCATTTGTTAGAGCTACTAATGGAAATATAAAAATCGACAAGTTATCAACTGCGAACTTAGTTTCTACCTTGTTGAAGTAACTCTCAGCTTTTTCAAGAAGTTGACCAACAGGTGGGACTATTGGCCAATTCTGTAGAGTTTTGGCTATTGAATCTAACTTGGTATGAAGTGCTGCTGCCATCCTTAATGCTTCCAACTTCTTGGTAGGAAAATCTTCAAACCTTGCTAGCACCTGTATCAAGATTACTTTAAGCCAACACCCTGAAGCGGGAATCATGGAGAATTATGTATACAACAGTTATATGTGAAACCTGAGATTCATCCGTTAGTTTCTCTAGGTGGGATTCTACAGTTTTGTGGAACTTAATAAGCTCAGACATATCTGATGTTTGGAAAGAGGCAATGGCTGTTTTCATCTCCTTGATTGTTTTTGCATGTACTCTAACATCCTCTTCAATTTGTTGGTGGTATGCTGACCTGAGACATATATGATATAATTTTTATACATAAATCTAACATCTATGAAAGTATCACCTCTACCAAAATGATCGGTTGGGGGATTAATTACCTCTTTGTCATCTCTGCTAATGCATCAGCCATTCCCTGTTTGCCTCCGGCGGGTGCAGCACCACCAACTTTTCCCTTTCTCCCCTTTGCTTTACCATCTAAACTAGATCCTTCAACTTTACCCTTGAGAAGCCGATAAAGATTTCCCATTTGGGATGATCTCTTCAATTTAGTGGCTGCTTTCCTAGGTCCTAGGTTCCTGGCACCTGCAAACCCTGGTGGTGGTGGAGGTGCAGCTCCTTTTCCCATTGGCATGGGTGGAGGTGGTGCTGGCATTCTTCCATTTGAAGTCATTGGTGGAGGTGGGGGTGCAGGTGCCGTGACCTTTGATCCCATGGGAGGTGGGGGTGGTGGAGGTGCTATAACCTTTGATCCTATGGGAGGTGGGGGTGGAGGTGGAATTGATACTACATTTCCTAATTTCATGGGAGGTGGTGGGGGCGGGGGAGGTGCCGCTCCATTTCCTAATGTAGGTGGTGGTGGTGGTGGTGGATGTGTTATTTCTTTTCTTGTCATGGGAGGTGGTGGTGGTGGTGGTGGTGGGGTTGCAGATAACGTTTTGATAGGCGGTTGTGGCATTGCTACATTAGCTGATGTCATGGTAGGAGGAGGAGGAGGCAGTGGAGCACCACTTAGCTGTCTTAACAGTGGTGCAGGCTGTGACCCTTCTGCATTCCCTGATGAAGTGGGTACTGGTGGCGGTGGAGGTGGAGGTGGTGGTTGTGGCGCTGCTGGTGCAAAAGTAGATGGCTGATTCGTTGATAATGGTGGGGGTTGTGACTGGGCCATTGGTGATGATGGTCTTGATATATCCCCATCTGATGAGTGCAAAGAAATCTGCAGAGGAGATGCTGTTTTTTCTGAGTCTATGACCTTCAACGATAAAGTGAGCGGTGATTGTTGCTCTGCTCCTTGTTCTCTTCGCGTTTCAGGAAGCGAAGAAGGAGGTAAAAGCACATCCAAGGTAACATGTCCTGACACTGGAGTATTTTTAGCACCAGTTTTATATGTTCCTTTATTTTCTGATTCATCATCCATACTAGTCAGTAGAATATCCGGCATGTCTGTCATTTCACTATCTTGCCCAAATTCACGATCATCTTTGGCTTTCACTTCAGAATCTTTCTTTGCTTCTGCGCTTGTTAGCTGAACCACAAAATTTGAATCTTGAGCTGCTACATGAGGGAACATGTGGAAAGAGAGGCGCTTTACATCAATAGGATTCAGCTTGCCAACTGCTTGAACCCTGAGTGGCAGAAGAAGAGGTGGAGAGTATGATGCCTTTGTATTCTTCTTTGAAGCATTGCTCATTAACCCAGGGAGAACTGAAGTTGGGGTGACTGGAGTGCTCGAGAGGGAGGATTTGGCGCTCGAGTAAGATTCAGAAAGAACCCTTCCAAATGTGTTGAATGATGGACGTTCATCTCTTATCTGGTCATCGTCATCCTCATCATCCTCATCCATCATATCGAACATCCTTTCACTCGCTAGCTTAATCATATCTTCGAGCAATAAAACTCCTGAATTGGTTGTAATTGAGAGAAAATATTAGGGTCTTTTTCAAGAGTGCCAAATAGATATTTGGTGTTGCAATAAACATATGACATACCATAGTATTCTAAATTGTCTAGTTTACTGACTGAATCCTCCTTGCATTTTACCATCCACTCATCATTGCCTGTCCACATTTCCCCAATTGATATGATAGTATCAAAAAAGCATTGCAGTGCCTGAGAAATGTATGAATTAGGTCAGCACAGTGAACTGTGAATGCGCTATAGCAAACGTTGAATTTGTAATGCTCATTACAGTTGAGTAAATAATAACCTGATGCATCGATGCTTCATCAATTTTTGACAAAGAAATAGATGGATTGATTGAAGGATACAATTGTTGCAGATCTTTCAGCGTCAAAATCAGCAGCTGCGGAAAAAAATTCACGACAGAAGTTACCAAATTCTGCTTTGCTCTTTTTCTTTCAGAGTTTTAACTTCTATACACTGACAATGTAAAAATTTTACATCATCACATTAACATGCTATAACCAGTTAAAGTATAGTGATGATGTAAAAGTTCATAATTCTATCGGTGTATATAAGTTTGAAACCTTTCAAAGAATGTTATTATGATTGAGTTCTGAAGATAAGTAACAGAAGAATACCTCATTTACTGATGCAGAGCCAATGCAAGGAGACAAGTCAAGCAAGTCTCTCAAGGTGAGGATCTTGTTCCTAAGCTCAGTCATTATTATGAAGTTTCCTGCTACTCTACATGAATTGCGCACCGTCGAACCTTTGCTTGATTTAAAACTTTTTGATATTGCGATAGCAGGTGTTTTATTTTTTTCAAGAACAGGTCTTTTCTTTGTCTCTTTCATGTCTTCTTCCTGCAAATGTTTGTTAGCTACTGTTAATGATATACTAATTAATATCCAAAATACAATTTTCCATGTTTCTTTGCCCTCATATCATTATTCACTTCTATGACATAAACATGGTAAATATGTCCAAATCAAGGTGAAGGATCATTTTTCTTTTTTCTTTTCCATTGATGAAAAACTTTTAGGTGGCTTGTCTTCTCGAGTTTTCCTCGGATATCATTATCCTTGGGCTTTCGTGTTCCTTTAACAAAAATTATATAATGGTTGTCGGTTTCTCTCCTTAATCTGTTTCCTCATATGACACAATTCATAAATCGTCTTCCAATTTCAACATGGCCACCTTTCAGGTTTTGCATGAAAATGTAGGATTTAGCATTCTGAGATAGGATTTTCATGCACAAATTAATACAGAACATGTTTATTTTTCAATATGGTTATAACATGTTCGGAGAACATCAGATATTATAAGGAAAAAAGACGAAAGTCTTCAGCGAAAAAAAGAAAAAGAAAAAAGAAGAGACTCAGTTGTGATGAGCCATCTTGAGTACGTTGTGTTTTAAGGATTTATCAGATATTACTATATATTTGGGGCTATAAAGCTCAGTTCTCAAATCAAACATGTTTTATGTCACCTTATGGCTATACGTAGTTTTATTTGCTTAATTTGTTCGATCATATGATACAATTGATTTAAGTACTTAGATTTCCAGGAAAGAAAAAAAAGGAGTCCAACATCGCCGCCACCTTTGAGGTTTTGCATGGTAATATTACCAAAATTTAGAATGTCAAATTTGGATTTTATGATATTAGATACTTGTGTACAAGTACGAGAATTTACATTCTTCATCATTATCAGAATAAATCCAGACAAGAAGAAGTTTTAAGAGAAAATGGAAGAAGAAAAGAAAGAAAGAAAAAGAAAAAATACCTCAAATATTGTACTATGCTTCCTGCGAGAAAAGAAAGGAGCCACGCCAAAACATGCCCCAATTGCCATTTCTAATGTCGAGTAATGACAAGTTTTATACAAGATTGAAGAAAAAGACAACAATAAGAAATAAAATAATGATTGTACCAGGTCAACTTTCTTGGTTTTGACAATTGAAAAACCAAAATTAATATTTGATGACGCAAGAAATTGTTGAATGACAATAATATAATAATAGATTTGATTAAAATATTGCAGAAGGAGGAAGAAGAACAAGAGCATTCAAGATTTCCGAATCAAGATTAATATTAAAATGAAATTTTGTTTATTTTGATTTTTTTAAAAGGTAGGAAAATCGATAAAGAAAACTTGTATAACGTGCAGAGCAAATGAGAGATGATAGGAAGGCTCTTAAGAGTCAACTGGGGAAATTGGTTAATCCAACTTCTCTCATAGACAAACACTTCTTCTCTCTTTTGTTTCCAAAATAGAGAGAGTGAGAGAGAGAGAAAAATTGGAGGTCAATTACTGAAATTATATTTCTTGGTTTTTTGAGGAAAAAACGCGTATGAATCCTGATTTTTTGGGTTTGTTATTGTGTTCTTTTATCTTCTTTTCAAGTCTTTGAGCTGTTTCTGATGAATACTTTCAGATAAAAGTTTATAACGAATATTTGCAGAATCAACTAATCCAAGCTCCTGAAAATCAGGAGCCTTGTAGTGATTAAAACATGTCTACCACTCAAATACTTTTCTTCCTTAGAAAATTTAGGCCAATATGGAGATATTTACATAATGGATCACTTATAAAGTGAGTAAAGATATACTTTCTCAGGTCCATGAGTGACCAATTTGCCTTTTTATTTTGGCTCAACATAAGTGTTCATTAATATAATCAAGAAAAAATTCAATTTGTTTTTTCCAAAATTACCCTTATGTATGTATCCCTAAAAAGTCTTTTACTTCTCATATTAAATTATGCTGCAATATTTAATTAAGGATAGTTTAGTCACACTAATTATATTTGTCTAGAATTTAGTATTTTCTTAACGAGTGTGTCCAAGATAAATTGGTCACTTATTGTGGACTGGAGGGAGTATTTGATATAATATTTTATATAATTAGTTTATTATTTCTATAATATTTCTATAACAAGTTTTTCGACATGGCTGCTTAATGTCTTTTCTGAAAAAACTGAGGGTAATTTAGACTTTCAACCAATACTACTTACGTGTTTTTAGCGTAGCTTACTTATGAACACGTGTTCATTCAATATCCCTCAAGGTGTATTGTAACACAGCATTAGGAGTGGCAAATGTGCGGGTCGGGTCGGATATAGTTCGAGTTAAAAATGGATAATAAAAAAATGAATTAATTATTCGATTCGATCCATATTTAATACGGATAAAAAACGAATTAATCGGCGGATAATACGGATTACTCATATGATCCATGACTTCTTGTATAGGATCACTTTGGAGAATTCTTAGCTTTCTAACTTGAGCAACCCCTTTATAAATATATAAGTCAGACCCATTAGTTATCCATTGATTACTCGTTTGTTGTCCATTTTCTAAATGGATAATATGATTCTTATCGATATTTGACCAGTTTTTAAAATATTTATTATTCAACGGGAATAATATGTGCGGTTAGGTGTTTTGTGGCACCCTGCATATTCGCTTTTAAATTATTAATGATAATTTAAAGTGAAAAAAGTTACCTACGTGCAACATATTCGCTGCTCCTTTTGTTATTATCCATGAAGTGTTGCACGTAGGTAACTTTTTTCACTTTAAATTATCATTAATACTTTTGGGATTTTAACCTTATTTTTGAAATTGGATTCTAAGAATTCTGATTTCATAGATGTACCAAACAATTGAGTGTGGAAGTTCAACGATTGAGTCCGAAACCTTTTCGCTAGAAGAGATCAGATTCCGACATAATCGCCGGTGTTATATCTTTCGATTTTCTTTCTTTTTCATATATATATATATATATATATATATATATATATATATATATATATATATATATATATATATATATATATATATCTGGATTCTTCAGTTTTCTCTTAGCAAATCCTAAATTACTTCCAATTTTGAGTTTTTTTGTTTTTTTGGCCTTCTTTGGTAGTTTACGAATTTTGATATTTGTTTGAGAAAAAATGGGACTTGGAGAAAGACGAGTATGGTAATTTGGGGATTTCGATGTTTGTTTGGTGTGATTTTAGGTGTAATTTCAAATTTCTCCTCTTTAGGGCAATTTGTCTGTAACCCTCAATTGTAGTTCTCACTTCAGGTGAGTTTCGTTTCTTCGTTCTTATTTTTGCACTCTTTTTTTAGTAATGAAGATATACTGGGTATATATTTGTTATCCTATTATTAAGAGGATCGCAGAAGAGAAAAATAATAGCAATTTATTTACTGAAGAAGAGAAGATAACCTTCAAACTGCTCCTTCGCCAAGGATGACAGCAACTCCGTTGAGTTTGGTTCTTTGTATGTCTTTATGAAGTTAGAACATGGTTCATGCTTATTACTCAAAATAATGTTATAGCTTTGCATTTGCAAACAATAATTTTCTCAATTATGCCCACGATTTTAAAAAAATCCTCAATTATGGCAAACCTCCTGCTTACTGGGATCATTACCTATATCCTAGCCATAAGAATTTACCACAAAAGACACCATTTTATATTATTTACTGTGGTGGGGCCTTCTATCCACTTTATGTAGGTTTAGGTAAATTTTGGAAGGAAAACATTAAGAAAATTAAGTCGTTACTAGGGAGAAGCTTTTATCTAAATTGGGAATAAGAAATAGAGAATATAATCATTCCCTGATATGTTTAAGAATTCTAATCTTTAAGTGACACATATCTGCTAAATTATGACTTTGTACTTGATTATTTTACTTTGTAATTGATGGCATCTTATTTGCTTAAAACATTATTCTGCTTGGTGATTGTTATGTATCCCAATGGCTATTTGTGCATTATCTCTTACAAAAAGAGTGTAATTAGCCAACTGCTTTTCCTTTCAGTCGACATCTTGGGATGCTAATTGGGGATTTTAGAAGAAAGAAAGAAAGAAAGAAGGTCGATCAGTCTTGCAAATATGCATATTGGTCAGTCAGATAGTTGCAAATGCATCAAACTTTAGCATTTATGTGGTATTTTTATATCATAAGCGTGGATCTTAGACTTGAGTCCCTCATGCCTTATTTTTGCTACATAGTGCAACACCTACAGGAGCAACTATGTGGCTATTATTTTGTATGCTCAGGTAACAACTATGTTTTTTTATGTCATTCTGATGTTAAATATTTCCTTCTTTTGGCTGTTCCTAAATATCAGATTTATATTTACAACTTACTTAATAGTTCCTTTTGCTAATATGTACCTTGCAGTATGTATAAATATGTGTTGATTAAGAGTTATACTGCTTTAAATTTATTTGGCTGGTCAAAATGGAATTTTAACTAATAGATCGATATGTTTGAGGGGGAAGGAGCGGAAACAATTCCAGGCTATAGAAACTCAACACGAGGTGATTGTTTATGCAACTTATTATTGTAGTGCCCTGCTCCTCTTTGCAAAGTGCAGGCAAACAAATACATAGAAGTCATTGATGTATATAGTTAAAAATTGTTCAGTCAGATAGTTATCCCGCATAATGTAAACAAGTTTATTCTTGACTTTTGAATTTTAAAGATATATAATGTTTTCAAAAAATGGTGCAAAAATTTCCCACACAAGAAGTGATTTGCAAATTGTCTTCAAGAAAATTTTAATTGACCTCTCATTTCGATTGTTGAAATGCTACTCCTCTTTTATATGTATTACTTTCAGTTGAGGGCTTTAATTGACCTGAGAAACAAGCTGCTAAAGCCTTGCTGTGTAAATAAAAGGAGAAGAAAGTTTGTCTATTTCAGCATTACAAGAGGAAAAAGTGATATAAACATTTATGTTACCAAACTAATGTCTCACTTATAGATGTTGAGAACTAAGTTGTGAATATATTTCTTAATTTCATTTGTTCCAATTCTATTTTATCTAAATGTAAATTTAAGTTCTAACCATAACATTTATGGTAAGGTCAGTAAATATAAAGTTGTTTAAGAGGAAATGTAGTGATCTGTGTGTATTGAAAAATTGTGGTGAAGTTCTGAAACTACTGAGCCCTTTAAATGTTGATACTGCTAAATGAATGCTAGGTAAGTCTGCGCCATCGGGTTCGAAGCTGAATGTTCCTTTTTTTGTTGTTGTAATATGCAAGATTTCTAGGAAGTGACTGTATGAAGAAAATTTGATGAGTGTCCTATTGTTTTCTGTTATCCTGTTCTGTCTCTAAAGTTACTTTACATTTGTAACAGATACTTCAAATTGCCGGGCTCAGTACGTTTAAAATTTGACTATTAGAATTTGCAGGTAATATCATGTAAGTTTATTTTTCTTCGTTTGGATTTCAATTCACTTTCTTTTAAATTTTTTGCCATAAACTTTCTGTACTGGGTTGATGCCTTTGTGTTCTTATCTATGAAGATTTGTGTGTGACTAGTAATTTTTTATTTTGAGGATAAGTAGAGTCACTTCTCAATGAGTATCAGTTCAAGGCCTCCTTATATATCACTAAGATAATGGTTGTCTTTCTTGTGAAAAGTATTACTATAATAAGATGTGAAAGCTAGAGGTAACTATATATTTGTACTACAACTCTAAACTAACAGATGTATTCATGTAAAACAAGTTTGGAAGATGGGAAGGTTTCAAAAACCAGATAGGGAATTGATTAGTCACACTAATTAACCTAAGCAAATAATAGTGGTATAAAAATTTCATCAATAATGGTGAATTTGGTGCATTGCTAGATTGTCCAAGCAATGAACAATATATGGTTGATACCTAGCTTACCCAGAAGGACAAGTAGTGCAAGTCCCTCGATCCATTAGCACATTAAGCGCTACGGTGATGCCTGCTTGGAGGCATTTAAAATTTATATTGGGCAATATAGCAATATAGTAAACTGCCTCATTAAAGTTTTCTGTTATCTCATCTTTGATAGAACTTTTCTAGATTTCAGTGATGATAGAATTAACTGTGTGGCTATGCAGGATACAGAAGGAGAGCAAGAAGTTGGTTTGGTGTTAAGGCTGATAACAACCGTAAAAAATGGCAGAAGACTAAGTAGTGTCTCTAATGTAAGGTTGATGATGAAGAGAATTGGCAAGCAACAACAATCTGGTGCTAGCTATATATTGGTGGATGATGAACTTGGTGTGATGTCTCATGTCATGCTTTTTTAATATATTAGCTTTTTAGCTGCTGAAGTTATAAATGTAAGAAACAGGTTAAACGATCATGCCAAACATTCTTTTATGTACTGTATATCGTTAAGTATATATTCTGCATTTCTATCCAGTTTCTTAATTAGCCCATTTTTGTTCTGTTTCTACATTACTATTACTTATAGTCAAATTTATGCCTCTATGAAACATACAAATACCATTTTAGAATGTGAATAAGATAAGACTATTTCACCAAAAAAGTCGTTCTCTGCATCTAGTATTGGTAATAATATTGAAACTCTTTATACTTTCAGCGTGTATAACTTAAATTCTAAAGCCTAAACAATGCCTTGGGTGTGTTTCTTTTGCTCTCTTTGTTTTCGAGGGTGAGAGTGGGGGGAGAGGGTTTCCACATATTGTTTGAGGATTCAATTTGCTTAACTAATTTAAACGCATTTGTCTTTTATCTTGACTATATAAATAAGTGTTATGAATCGAAGTTTTGTATGAAAATGTAATAAAATAGTGTGACCCGACACCGGTTAGAACGTCACTGAGATTCAAACTACAACTGAATTTGTTATTGTACCTCCACAGCTCCATTATAGTGTCGCTTCAGGGTTCAGAACATAATAGCTCAAGTACGACCTTACAAAAACTTGAGTACAATTCAGTAATTAATTTTGACTATGCTTCTCGGCTCTTTTTTTCGACAGAGCTTCTCGACCCTCACTGAAAGGGAAAATGGAAAAGAAAATTGGTCATGGATGATGACATTGGGGCAGAAATTAAGAATAGTAAATCAACTAAACAAGAATTTTGAAAAGTTCAACTGGTGCTTTACCCGATAAATTAGGAATATTGTTCAAACAACTCGAGACCAAACCTTTAGAAATTTCTTCCATCTTGAATAAAAACAGAAAAATATAAAAAGATGAAAGTTTCCTTGTTATGTGTCTTAGTCGTGACTTGTGACTTTGTTCAAGGCATGGTTTCGGACATGTCCCAAATCTAAATAAAGAGACAGTTCAAAGTATGAGAATTATTAATAAATAAATGTATAGATAGATGTTGGAATCTTTGACAGTTCCTGTAATTTCAAGTGGCCCCTTTCATATATCACCCTCTCAAAGAATTGGCTTCCACAACTTTTTTTGGTTACATGAATCAGCCAACAGTACATGCTGTCACATTCCTCACGAATAACTTAGATTACTGGCAAATTCAGAATTTAGACGTTGTGGACTGTGTTCAATATATAATTTACCCACATATACATTAAGGTTCGACCTGGAGCACGAGGTTCTGTCGAAATATATGAAAAGCCAGTCAAAAAGAAAAATAAAATTGGCATAATTTCTTGCTTCCCCAAATATTTCTTCTCCTTTCCCTACCATTTGATAAAGTGGAAACTCTTGAAAGTAAAGAACATACAGAAGTAGTTAACAAAAATAAAGTAAGTGACTGCTTTAACAAAGCTAGTAGTTCTTAAAATATGATATATTATACAAAAAAACATATGTGAATAAGAATATTTTACATATAGCTTTACAAAACATATGAACAAATAGCAGTATACAAATAAAAACAAAGCCTCAATCAACTATACTGGCAAAACCTTATGATGGGACATGAATGTCTAGATTAATGAGAACGAAATAGCATTAAAGCAGCAAGCAACACTGCTTTTATTTCTGTCCTAGTAAAGAAAGAATCTCTAAGTTCCATCGGAAAGACTTTATTTGTCCAAGATATTTGTGGATAATCCATGTATGCACAAACCACACAAGTTGTGGATGTTTCCAAGTTCGTGTTTAAGGCCGGTTCATAGTTTTCCTGGACAGGGCTATGTCCTTAGTGCTTGACCTGTACTGGTAATGTGTGAACTTTGGATGAAGTTGATATCTTTGAGGAAGCTGATTTACTTCCTGCTGGCACTTTCTTGGAAGCTGCTGAACCTGAACCCTTAGCTGCTGTTCTTTCCGCGATTCTTTTCTGTCTCTCAATCACTAATTCTTCCATTCTCTTGCGCATTTCTTCCTCCTATATAAGAAATGAACATGTATGAAATATGAGAAAGATACAAAATAATGGAGGCAAAAACAACTAAAGAATGAGGTTACTGGTGGTTCTCGTACCCGATCTAATTTGCTCTTTTGGGTTGTCAGCTTGTTAGAAGGAGACATCTTCTTGCTCTTCGCTAAAGCATCAATCCTGCTCCTAGACAAGGATCCCCCTGAGACTTTAGACCTTGCATCTTTTCCAGTCTTTGCAGGACCGTCCTTCTTACTTGTGCCTTTACTTTTTGCAGGGGCATTTTCTTCAGTAGAACTATTTAACTCAACAGCAGAAGATTTTTTATCAACTCCCACAAAAGAAGCTTCAATCCCAAAATCCAACTGTGGTTGCCAAGATGCCTCAACGGGATCCAAACTTGGGTCTCTTGTAAGCACCACACAGAGGTCATCAGGTTGACTGGCCACAGATGTACTAACCTTGGCTTTTGATGCAACTGGATCAGTGTTTTCTGTAGCAAGCATGTCTGCATCCATGCTAATGTCTGTTTTCCACCGAGAGTTATAATGATCATCAAAAGATGGTTGAGATTGTACCATGAATGAATCATCAATTGGAGCAGCTCTTTCACTTTCGGGGTGAGAGGAACTTTTCTGCATTGACATGCTACTGTCATTGTCAAATATTATTTGCTTAGCCTCTTGAGTTTCTGAACTGCCAGAGTGGTTGACGACAAACCAATCTTCCCCCTTACTATTTCTAATACTGGAGGATTCAGCACCAAAATCAGACGGAGTTCCCAATGTACTTCCCCCTGATGGTTCTTTGTGCGAAAATAGAAGATGCTCATCTTCAGAAACTCCTTTCTTCAAACTTGGCCGCATATCCTCACCATTGGCAAAATCTACCATGCTAACCTTTGTGCCACTTTCTTCATGATTTTTGGTCATGAGAAGAGAATCATCGGTTGTCAGATGCTCTCTTCTGACCTTCTCAGATCCCAGTTCCGTACCATTGCTAATTGTGAATGAAACCCCGTCACCAGAATTTTTGATTCCACAGCTTTCATCCTGGAAGTTCAAAGGGTCGCTTACCCCATTCATAGTTGACTCCTCACAACTCATCAGAATATTCTGGAATGCACCCCATGCCTCATTTCCTTTTGCTTTCTCAGATGTCTTTGGCGACACACCCTCATTTAGGTCCGTACTGCCATAACCATTTGATTCATTCTTGTTCCTTCGTGCTCTTGAGTTGCGACATTTCTCCAGTATTGCAACAGCATCATCAACCTGCTCTTTAATAGAATCTTCATCGAGTAAAAGAGATTCAGCTGAAGAAGAATCATAAGAGGAACCATCCTTTTCCTCATTCTTTCTATTGGAAGTGATATAATTGATATTGCGGATTACAACTGTTTTTGAGGATTTCTTCTTGTGTTTTTTATTATGTGAGTTCTCCCTTGAAGAATGGTTTTTCTCATGCTTCCTAACTTCATCTGAATGAGTTCCAGAATCAGAGGCACTGGACTCAGTTTGTAAATCGTCTTCTGAACTGTCATGTTCTTTCTCCTTCTTCTTTGATCGTCTGCGAGAGTCTCGAACAGGACCATTTGTTGAGCCATTTACACCTTGTGGCCACTGCATATGTGCTGGATAATATTGCAAAGGATGCATGCCAGCATAAGGAATCTGTTGAGCTGGACCATGAAAGTTGTACATATACGGAGGAATCTGATTCTGCCATGGCATCTGCATCTGAGCTTTTGCTGACATGGACGGCTCTGATGCAGGAAGATTCTCATCTGCACATATATCAGTTGATATTACCCAAAAAAAAAAAAAGCAGAGTCTATGCTGTAGACATAAGTTTTATATGTACATATATTGGTACACAAAACGTTTCTTGATCATTGGTCATCGGTATGTAGTACCATATCCAATAGAATTATTACGACAGGCCCTTTCTTGAGCAGTTAAAACTACAAACGTTGAGCAAATGTTTCCCTTTTATATTGTGACTGATACAAAGTATAAACATGAGACATGAAGTACTTGACAAAGTGGACTATGCCAATAACATTAACAACCAGCTAAACTTAAATCTAATAAAAGAAAATCGGCGCTAGAAAGGATAGACAGGATACCTCTGACACCATTTGAATTTGTTGATTCCTTCGAGTCAGAACTATCCAAAGAGCCACTATTGTCATATGCAAGAATAACACCTTGATTTCCCAAGTAGGACAACTCTGCTGGGGAGCATGCCTTCATTGCAGCTACCTCATCCATCCATTGGCCATCTGTGTGCTTTTGCTTGTAAAGTTCCTTGAAGTCAACACATGCTTCCCTACAAGAAAGATAAGAATACACCATTTGAAATTACAAGACGCCTGGAACTATAACAGTTGACTCAAACTTGACATCCTCCCATATAGTATTATGTATACAGTGAAAGACGTAGAAGCTTCTTATTATATCATCCAAGAGATACACTAAGGAGTTTACTAGTTCCATGTCTAGGTTATGCTTCCTTTGAAAATAAATATATATATATATATATGGAAACGATTCAAAATTTTACGTTTTAGCGAATTGAAAGAGTAAGACACACAGAGATATAAAAGAAGGATAGACATAACAAAGTCCAATGCCCAATCTGCACCCCTTAAAAAGGAGATATTTTTGGTTGTTAGACAGCAGATCTCCTTGGACACTCTGTTTGTGTTATGCACCATAATGGAGCAAAGGTTCGCGATGATGATAGGAACACGCCATAAACATTTCTTCCAACTAAAATAGTCAAATAAAAACTCTGGTGATCCAATTTATACCAGTTGATTTTTATCTACACACATGCTATACAACTTAGGTTATGAAGACAATATACTCTTATCATACCTAAGACGTAAGGCACCAAAAGAATTAGCAAACTGTAGGAGATCATCCAGTTGGTCTATCTCAAAGCCAGCAACTGTTGCACGAGCATAAGCCATGGCCTGTTCTTTCCGAAGTAATGCTTTTCGGGTATCCATGAGACGCTGAAGCCGAACTCTGACAACGATAAAAAATGAAAGTTAACTCAATAAGACTCTCAGCAGAGATGGATTTGTCATTCACTGCTGCTTCGAAGGACAGATAACTTACTTGGAGTTTTCTTTTGGTGCAGCATTATTAGCTTCTTCGGTTTCACTTTTTGCCTAGAATAACCCATTAAAGTGAAATTTTCTGATGAGCTACTAGACTAAAAGAAATCACTAGCCAAAAATCTACTCAAGTAAAATACCTTGAAGGAATCATTTGATTTCCTGGTGGTCTCACTATTAGCTGGTGAGCTTCCTGTAAGTCAAGCAACAAATGTACATTAGCCCCAACCTGAATACCGTATGGACTCTACCGAGAAAGGTACACATGCTATTTCTCATAAAAAGAAGAAAACTGGAATTAACTAGAAAAATAAAATTTACAGCTAATGGACAATGAACGAATCAAAATAATGAAACTCTAATCTGATTTGATGTATACGGTAGGAGAAACTTATCAGTATATGTCAAACATACCTTCCTCTGAATTGCCATTGGAGCATTCATTGGATTGAATGGAACTCTCGATCTGTGAAATCTCTCGTTCCAATCGCATAAACCTCTCAAGAATTTCAGGTGTACTTACAAAGCGTACAAATCTGCAAGCGAACGCAAGGAAAGCCCAAGTAACTAAATTTAGTCTTCTAGCAGCAGCTTCAGATTTTTCTAGATCCAACCAAAAGTTCTTTAATTTTCAGTTACCTAACAGTTTGTAATTAAAATGTAACTTCCAGCATGCAAAAGAATACTGTGAGACAGAAGTAATTAGCAGAGAACAAATGATCTAAAGACAAGAGTGGGCACAGATCAGGTCCCAGCTTCACCACCCTCCTTTTTGAAAATCAAGTAGATGATAAGAAAATTATACTAACAAATAGTTGTCTAATTAGCTTTATTAAGCTATTATATCTGGATAAATCAACAGGTTATTAGCAAAAAGTCCAATAAAGATACCTACTTTTTGAACCCATAATCATAATTTAGAGATGCATTAAGACCAATTTGCCAATAAGGGGGCCTAAAGTATGTTTTTAGTTTACATTATCTTTCTCCTTTACAGCTGGAGTTTTGCATTAATTAGAAACAACACCATAACCATATACAATCACGATCATCTTCAAGAATCTTTCAGCAATTCCAGAAGTTCCAAATGATTTAAGTAACAACAACAACAAACCCGGTATAATCCGACAAGTGGGGTATGGACAAGTGGGGTATGGGGAAGGTAGTGTGTACACAGACCTTACCCCTACCTTGAGGGTAGAGAGCGTGTTTTAAATAGACCCCAGCTCAAGGAAAGATGAAAAGAAAACAGTAGCAACAAACAGTAACAACAATAAGATAATGAGAAAACAAAGCGAAAGGCACAGCATGTAATAGAGATCTAATAATAATAGAATACAAGACTAACTACTAATACTACTGGTATGGAGAAGAAACACGCCCGACTACCTACTAACCTTCTACCCTAATTAGCGACCTCCACACCTTCCTATCAACTAACTTATTCAAGTAACATTTACCAATATTGATGAACAATGAACCACATACATTTGAAGGAAATTTAAAAGCTTTAAACTTGCAAAAGATCAAATAAAGATTATACCTTTGGAATGTGGATTTGGTGAACCAGTAGGCATGAGTTGAGGGTGGGCGCATAGTGATTGAATAGCCACCTTTTGGAATCTGATCTTTAGCAAATTGCAAGTGAGAAATGAAAGGTTCCACCAACCCAGAAGCCAATTTCTCACTTTTACCCCCAGAAAACACCACAAGATCACATCTTTTTCCACCAAAAAACAGAAAAAAAAAATCCCAACATTATCAGTTTCCATAACATTTTAAGCTAAAAATAAGTTAAAACAAGAACTGATTAATACGTAATCTAATCATAAAGAAAGAAAAAAACCAACCTTGTTCTAGTTGGGGTAAGCTTCAACAGTGCATAATCAAGAAGGGTCCTGGAATCCATGCTCAATTTGGCTTAGTTTGAGAAAGGGAAAATGAGTGAAAGAAAAAGAATTGAACTCAAATAGCAAAAGGAGTGGGTGTAAAGAACAAAGACATGTTCAAGAACGTGACATTGAGAAATCTTTTAGTTGAAGATGAACTGTATTCTCAACACATTGGAAGAGAGCCAGCAAGAAATGATGAAGCAATGGCAAGAGTTGCACATGGAAAGAGATTTTTGAGCTTGTGACTATAAGCATATTTTTTCTTGACAATATGGTAGTGGGCCCCCTTTAACATTGCTGGCCCCACATTTTCTCTCAATTATTTCATTTTATTCCACCCATTATCTCTTTGTCTTCACTCTTTCTTTTTAAAAAAAATCTCCAAGGCCTCTAGAAAAAGATGCAAATTTGTTTGATTTTTTTAGGTGAACCGACAGTTTTTCAATTTTTCTTTTCAAAATTTAATGTATGAGTATAAACTTTCTTATACCAAAGATCTATAATGCGCATAATTTTGCAAGTTGAATGCTGAGAATATATAGTATAGTCCTCCTTTTGTTTTTGTTTATATGACACTATTTTTTATTTAATTTTTTTCAAATAATTTTTTATTTAATTGATTAAGATTTTATAGCCATATAAATATCATGTCATGTTTAAAATTATAAATTTTAAAAAATTATTTTTTCTTACACTCCTTAAAAAATCATTTAAAAAAATATCATGTCATTTTTTCAGTCAAATATATTCATATAAATTAAAGTTGAGAGAATAATTATTTTTGCACATAAATTTTTTTAGTTAGAAAGTCAAGCAAAAAAGTTAATGCCAAAGAAATAAATTCCAGGAGAAAAAATGCTTGTTTTCGTTAAATTATTGAAGAATTAATCCAAATAGGCACCTGACTACTTAAATTAAAAATAGCCGGTGAATATATAATGTATGCATAATTTATGTTTTACATATGTATAATTGTATATAATTAATGTATAATTTATGTATATGGTTAGAAAAAGTAAACAATTAATATGACCGACTATTTGTGTAAAGATCCCATTATTATTTCCCTTACTTTTGTCTTGTTAATATGATATATTCTCATGCATGAACATAAGTTGTCTATGGTTGCTTTAAGGATCATGAAAAGAATGGTTTTCCTTCTAATGGGTCCAGAATTGAGATCTTTGACTTTATAATCGATCATGATCATGTTTACATATTTTAAAACTTTTTTAGCAATAATAGTTGGTAGTGTGTATACGTAGATGAGGTGGAAATTAAAAGATAATTAGGATTAGTTGGGAGGTCTACGTCTTTTCTAACCTCACTGTCTCACTTAATTGAGAAAATGGACTGATGGTGTCGGAGTGCGCTTATTTTAATCTACTTGTTAATTATTGGTGGATCTTACTCTAACCTCTCCACTTTGCTAATCTTTTTGTGAAGAGTAAATCTTTAACTTTTGAATCTAATTTATATATGTAATTTGTTTACACTATCAGGTTAAATTGTTAACATGACTTGCAATAATATGTCATTGTCTAATAAATTCTAATATCTCAGCAAGAAAAAAAGAAGCCGAAAATAATGGATGAACCGAATTACACTTGTTAATATAATAAGTGAAATCAGTAACCTGAATAATAAGGCAGTACAAATTATATTACACTAATAGTTAAAAGTTCTATAGACTAGCCGATTACATTACTGTTTTGCGACTAGCTAGGTGGACATCTGATTTACAGAGAAATCAAAGAAAAAGGGTACAGTGCCTTGCTTCTGATCAAAGGTAGGAACAAGAAAAAGTTATACTAGATAACATCTCCTGGTTCCTTAAAGCATTTTCTTCTGAATGTTTGAGTGACAAGTGAGCTACCCAAGATTGCAAACGGGAATCATTCCACTACTCTGAAAGCAGAAATAAATGTAGTCTAGAATATAATCGTGATCCACACGATCGAGTTGACATTTTTTTGGTGAAATAATAGGTCAACTCTTATTAAGTTGTCCAAATTAAAAAGGCAAAAGGACACTTAACAACTACTACTATACTCTATTTTCTTACTTGATCTCAGTAATTCTGTACGAATCTGGATCTGATATTTTAAATGGAGCTTGAAATGTTAGTAATTATACACAAAATATAGTCCAACTCAATATAAATTATCATAAACGTTCAAATATGTTTAAAATAAGCTCCTAAATATGAATAGAAATTTTTAGCTCCATATGTTACTGTGAATAGGAAATACTTACTACTGCTACTAGTCTACTACCACTACTACTGTCGTTACAGTATTTTTGGTAACAGTATTGGATAATCAGTGAAGGGATGTCAATTGACAAATTATATTGTTTACTCCATTCAATTACGGTATTGCTAGTAGTATTCTTGTATTTCTTCTTCATCAAAAAAAAGTATTCTTATATTTCTTAATTTTAGATCTTGTTGTTGTTATTGTTGGTTGCTTCTTGTTTAGTATTTCTTAAGCCGAAAGTCTATCGGAAACAACCTTTCTACCTTTACAAGGTAAAGATAAGGTCTACGTAAACAATATCCTTCTCAAACCCCACTTGTGGGATTACACTTAAATTTTTTTTATAGTTGTTGTAATCTCAATTTGAATATAACAATATTACGGAAAAGAAATATTTAAAATTTTGACAGGTTCTTCGAAGCATGATCACTTATTATTTAAAATATCATTAGGATATTAGTAATAATTATTACATAAAGACTAATAATATACTAGTACTACTTGTTTTATCATCATGACTAGAGGACCAAAAAGGCTTGAAAAGCAAAAGACAATGAAGGTAAAGAACATTTAATTACTAAAAAGAAGGATTTCCACCAAAAAGCCAACTATAAAAGGAAAGATCCATCATTTTCATATTTATTATACAACGCTATAGAAATAAAAGATCAAATCATTTAGCCGTAATTTCAAGACAGCCATGATCCAGCTAATATATATGCCTTTGCAACTTGCAAGTAGTGACATTTAAATCTCACCAATAAAGAAAATGAAAACGAAGAAATACGGCGTATATCTCATTGGCTAGCTAGCTTTTGGCACAAACTACGTGTATATAGCAGCCAATTAAAAATATTCATGCATAGCAGGAATATAAAGATTATTACTGACAAATTTTAATTTTAAATTAATTATTATTGAATATTATATTGAGGTTGTTGTAGGAACCAATAACTTAATTCTTGGATCCACCTCTGACCATAGCAAGACAAAGTAAGGCAAATTTAAGATTTGAACATCATGAAGTTTCACTCTATTTACTACTCCCTCCGCTCACTTTTACTTGGCATCTTTTAATTTTTCATATCCCTTAAGAAATAATAAATGAAGTGTATAATTTACCATGATACCCATATTAATTGATGCATATTTTATTGGATTTAAGAAAATGATTTGAAATGAATAATAAATATTATGGGTAAAACAGGAAAAAATGTGTTATCTTCTCTTGATATGTGTAAAGTGCCAAATAAAAGTAAACATCTATTTTTAGTATACATGTCAAGCAAAAGTGATAGGAGGGAGTACAATTACCTCATCACTAGTGACCAACTAAGGGATCGTTTGGTTGGGTAACAAGTTATTCGATGATTAATTATCCCGCGATTAGCTATCCCACCCAGTATTTGAAAATATTTTTTTTGGGATTCGCCTCGGGGCTCGCCCCAGGGCGGGGCACTATCAAAACGTCTTGAGACTCATTTGTCGAGTTTAGTTCTGTGAGGCTTATGCCTCCAAATGCCCGACTATGTGCCCTAAACACACCACTACAAGAAAAAGCGCTATTAGGGACGAGAAAAATGGTCCCTAAAAGTCTGTTTCTGGTCTTTAATCTCAATAGCGACGGAAAAATCTGGTCGCCACCGGTCGCTATAGGCTCCGACGCTAAAGGTCAATAGGGACCAGATTTTTGCACTGGTCCGTAAAACTCTTTTGCGACCATGTTTTTGGTCCTTAAATACATTTTCACGGGAAGTTTGAGTAGTCCTCAAAAGTCATTTACGACCAGATATCTAGTCCTTGGCCACAAAATGTTGTACCTAAATAATACATGTTCTTTTCTTGTCACCTTTTTCTAACATATCATACAATTTTTAGCACAGACAATCAAATTCATATAAACAAAATTATCAATCGAATTAAATAGAGGTTCGGATTAATATTCCATAAGAAATATTATTTACAAAAATATATAGTCACGATACCATATACACAACTCATTAGCCAAAGAATCTAACAGTACCCCTAAGTACATAATAAAATGTTTTGCCAAACAATATTGGCAAAACATTAACTAACTTGTCAACTTTTTCAAAACATTCAAATTTGCATCATGACTTGTAAACGGAAGTCTCCAAATCCTGTAAAACATACAAAGTAAAATGTATTTAGAAAAAAAAAATGCATTCAGCCAATTAGTCGAACAGATGGCGTGCAATTATAAGGATATCTATGAAATTGAAATCTGAGTTAGCCATTTCTAAAAAAAAATAGGAAAAATAATCACAACAATCTTACACTAATTTAGCAGTACCACTATAGATGAATCTTCACAAAATAAATATCACAACAAGAGCAAGAAGAACACACATAGTTCCAAATTAAACCAAGGACGCACCTGAAGCTCTCTTTGAATATATGAATCTACATGCTTCCTGACAATGGCGACAGAGTAGGCAAGAAGGATTCCGGCGAGTTCTAGGCACAGGGTCAAGTGTACACGCTGGAGAACATAGATAGATGAGAAAATCATTTCCAAAAAATATAAAAAATAAAGCTAGTTGTTATACTCAAAGGATGCCAGAATTATTACCCTAGGTCCAACAACGGTGAATAGAACAAGTATCGAGAGTTGATTTGTCGAAAACTGGTTTTGGCAAATAACGGAGATGAAGATTAAGACTTGAGAAAACGAGAAAGGGACAACGATTTTAGATAAAGAGAATAGACGGTAGCTCCGCTGCCAAAATTAGGTTTAAGGATTTTGAGAGGCGGAGAGTTATGTTTTAGAGAGAATGCTTTTTTAGATTTTTATTTTATTTCTCCATTCTTTTTCGAAGTCAAAATTTATTTGGCACTTATACCCGCTTGATTTAGATAATTAGAGACCAGTTATTGATAATTATAAGGACTGTTATAAATATATTATATTATGGATGTTCATTTAGTACTCTGTTGTAAATAATCTTCCTAAAGAAACTTATCCATATGGGACTCCACCGTAAATATGTTTATCTATTTAGTACTCTATTGGAAATAAGACTTCGGTACCCGGTTATGGATAAACATTACCCTAGGTAGAAGATTATCCATATCTGGTATAGTAGCAGCTTACACAGCAGCTTGCAGTAGCAACTTACACAGCAGCTTGCGTAGCAGCTTACACAGCAGCTTGCAGTAGCAGCTTACACAACAGCTTGCGTAGCAGCTTACACAACAGCTTCCTTTCTTCTATAAATAGAAGAGATTTCAGTTCATTATGTACATCAGTTTGAATTCGAAATTACGGCTGAAGTTTGAATTCAATGGAGGAAGTTGATCCTCAGCAGACAGAACAAAGGGATGAAGCTTGTGCTCAGAAAAGCAAAAGGCCAGTATCATTCCCAACAGCCTTTCGAAGAGTGAAGCACTAGTTCTGAAAGAATCAGAATCCCCCAGCAGTGTTATCCTCGACAGCGTTATCCCCAGCTGATAACATTCTATCCCCCAACAGGTAAGTAAATAATTCCCCAACAGTGTTATTCCCCAACAGTCTCGAGGAGTCCAACACAAGTTTAGTGAAAATCGGTATCCTCAGCGGTTCCTTTCGGGGAAAGGCAAAACGAGTCGTAAGGGAGGTAGTCTTCGAAGTAAGAAGCTATGTAAAAAGAAAAAAAAAAGAAAAAAGAAAAAAAGAAAAAGAAAAAAAGAAAAAAAGGGAAGTAGTTTGCAGAGGAATGAAACATCCTACTTAAAAGGAAGTAATTTTGGAAGGAGAAAGATAACATATTTACTCAGTAGAGTTATCCTCAGCAGTGTTATCCCCAGTGGTTCATCGAGATGCAGAAAGCATCCTCGACAGAGTTTCGGGCAACCCAGAGTGGGTAAGGAAGAAAAGGAAGAGTCATCCCCATCAAAATAATCCCCAGCAGTTTTGAGGGAAGACAACACAGGTAAGTAAATAATTCAGGAAGAAGGAAATGGTTCACGCATAGGAGATGCATTTCCTCCTAAGTTTGTTTTACCCATAGGAGATGCATTTCCTCCTAAAGTTTTAGTTTTACCCATAGGAGATGCATTTCCTCCTAAGTTTTAGTTTTACCCCTAGGAGATGCATTTCCTCCTAAGTTTGTTTTTTACCCATAGGAGATGCATTTCCTCCTAAGTTTGTTTTTTACCCATAGGAGATGCATTTCCTCCTAAGTTTTTTTTTTACCCATAGGAGATGCATTTCCTCCTAAGTTTGTTTTACTCATAGGAGATGCATTTCCTCCTAAAAAAATTTTTTACCCATAGGAGATGCATTTCCTCCTAAGTTTATTTTTACCAATAGGAGAGACATTTCCTCCTAAGTTTAGTTTTACCCATAGGAGAGGCATTTCCTCCTAAGTTTAGTTTTACCCATAGGAGAGGCATTTCCTCCTAAGTTTATTTTTACCCATAAGAGATGCATTTCCTCCTAAGTTTACTTTTACCCATAGGAGACGCATTTCCTCCTAAGTTTAGTTTTACCCATAGGAGATGCATTTCCTCCTAAGTTTGTTTTAGTTTAACCCCATAGGAGATGCATTTCCTCCTAAGTTTAGTCTTACCCATAGGAGAGGCGTTTCCTCCTAAGTTTATTTTACCCATAGGAGAGGCATTTCCTCCTAAGTTGTTGTTGAAATCAGGAGTCCGCCTGAAGAACGGAGACATACAGTTTAAATTTCAAAAATCAGGAGTCCGCCTGGAGAATAGAGACATTCAATTTCAAATTTAGCAATCAGGAGTCCGCCTGGAGAACAGAGACATACTTTTCAAGTTTGACGTCAGGAGTCCGCCTGAAGAACGGAGACATACAGTTTAAATTTCAAAAATCAGGAGTCCGCCTGGAGAATAGAGACATTCAATTTCAAATTTAGCAATCAGGAGTCCGCCTGGAGAACAGAGACATACTTTTCAAGTTTGATGTCAGGAGTCCGCCTGAAGAACAGAGACACACAGTTTAAATTTTAAAAGTCAGGAGTCTGCCTGGAGAATAGAGACATGCCATTTCAAAGTTAGCAATCAGGAGCCCACCTGGAGAATAAGGGAATACAATTCAAATTCTAAGTAGTCAGGAGCCCCTCTGAAGAATAGAATGGCGATTTATTGGTTGAAATCTCGCCAACCTAAAGAAAGGAGTGGCATTTTTAAAGTTGTTGTTGAAGTTGGGAGCCCGCCGAGATAACAGAGGCATACATTTCAGTCTTTACATTTCAAGTGTTGAAGTTGGGAGCCCGCCCAGATAACAGAGGCATACATTTCAGTCTTTACATTCCAAGCGTTGAAGTTGGGAGCCCGCCCAGATAACAGAGGCATACATTCAGTCTTTTCATTTCAAGTGTTGAAGTTGGGAGCCCGCCCATAGAACAGAGGAATACATTTCAGTCTTTATATTTCAAGTGTTGAAGTTGGGAGCCCGCCCAGATAACAGAGGCATACATTTCAGTCTTTTCATTTCAAGTGTTGAAGTTGGGAGCCCGCCCATAGAACAGAGGAATACATTTCAGTCTTTATATTTCAAGTGTTGAAGTTGGGAGCCCGCCCAGATAACAGAGGCATACATTTCAGTCTTTTCATTTCAAGTGTTGAAGTTGGGAGCCCGCCCATAGAACAGAGGAATACATTTCAGTCTTTATATTTCAAGTGTTGAAGTTGGGAGCCCGCCCATACAACAGAGGCATACATTTCAGGATCAAGTCAGAGGACAATAAAAAAGAGGGTTACAATAGGAATCCCCAGCAGGAAACAATAAAATTCCCCGACACTGGGAAGCAGAAGGTTGCAATAAGAGGTCCCAGCAAAAACTCAAATGCATGTGTCTAAAGGAAGAAAAGCATCGGAAGAAAAGCACCGAAAAAAATGCAAGCAGACAAGAAAGCAAGGCAACAAAAACAAATTGCAGTCTAGCCTAGCTTCTTGTTTTCTTTTAAGCACGGTGTAACAAGGAGATCGGTAAGCAGTAGTAATAGCATGCAACAACAGTAACATTGCAGTCCCACGGTAGTCCCAGCTACCAAAACTTCCCGAACTACATTGACCTGATTCCTGTTTAGCCTAGGATATGTAGGAAACCTTTGAAGCAAAGGTTCGGTCAAATCTTTTTCAAAAAAATGCTTCACACGGAGTACTCGGATGGGCAAAAATCGCTCGCTTTATCTTTGCACGAAAACCCTTCGTGTCTTCGGGCAAAGAGGGGCAGCTGTAAGCACGTGATTTTTGCCCTATATGAGAATTACTCCCAAAAAATTCAAAAATAAAATAATTTTTCTTGGTGTGCAATTTTTGTGATATTTTGTGGTATTTTTGTGTAATTATTTGTATGTTTGTCTGTGCATGTTTATTTGTTAAATTAATAAAAATAAAAAAATATGTCGCATTTTGCATGTAGGATTTAATTCTACAATTGTTAGTAATTAAGTTTGTTTTACAAAAAAATAAAAATTACAAAAATAGGCATCGTTTGCATTTTTAGCATTTAATGTCCGAATATACAATTTTATGCTTAATTATTACTTAATTGTGCGTTAATTGTTATTGGGAGTTAATTTGCGCTTTTATAACTTAATTTAGTTCTTAATAATAGTTTAAGTATTTTTATAATTTAGTTTTAGAAAAATAAAAGAAGAAAAGAGAGCAAAAAATAAAGAAAGTCGGAATTGGGCCTCTTCTTCAAAATTCAAGCTACAGGCCCAAATAATTGCCCAACTTTCCCCATGACCCGGTCCACTTCAAACCGGGTCGACCCGGTCCGCTCCATTAACCCAACACCCCTTCTTCATTTTTGTCCAACACAAAACAAAACCAAAAAAATAAAAAATAAAAGGTGAATTATCACTATTAATAGTTTTATTTTTTGTTTTTTTTATATATAAAAAACACGAAAATATTTTTTTTTTTTTTTTTAAAAAAACAAATATAATAATTTCGGTAATGATTTAAAAAAAATAATAAATAAGAAAAAGGGAAGTATTGAATAAAAAAAATATAAAAGTAAAAATAGGTGAAATTCTCTTCTTTTTAAAAAAAAAAAAAGTAAAAGAATGTATAAAATTTAAAAAAATAAAAAGTTTTGTGGAAATTTTTAAAAGTAAAAGAAGGTTGGAATTAAAAAATAAATATAAAGGTATCTGAAAATTTAAAAAATTTAAAGTAATTGAAAGTAGCATTTTTGAAAGAAAAAGAAAAGATAGTGGTTTGTTTTTTAAAGAAAAGTTAAATAAAGTGAGATTCTCTTTTAAAAAAATAAAAAGTGGGATTTTAAATAAGATAAAGTAATTAAAGTTGGAATTTTAAAAATAAAAGTAAATAAAGGTGGGATTTCTTTTTCTAAAAAAATAAAAGCAATTTGTAAGTGAGATTTCTTTTAATTAAAGAAATAATAAAATAATAAAAAACAAATCTGAAAATTTCGAAAATTTTGCTATAAATAGAAGAGAAAATTTAGGAAGAAGGGGGTGGAAAAAAGAGGAAAAACTAGATAGAGAGAAGAAGAAAAGAGGGGGCGGAGAGAGCAGTATACACTTGATATACACTCTGGATACACAGAATATACAAGGACAGAATTCATTTTTGAGAGAGTCAAAAAGATAGAAACAAATTTTCTGAAATATTGAGAGCGGAAGAACACCATAGAGAGTTCAAATCTAGAAAGAAAAAAATAAAGAGAGATTTCCGCACTATTTGTCTTCTCCATTTTTACTAGTTTTCTCCGTGTTGCTGGGATTTCTGGACTGAGGTGTTGAAGCTACTGTGTTGGGCTTTCTGCTGCTGTATGTTGTTGTGTTACATACTACTTTGCTGATCTTCTTCTTCTTGTACTGTCATTTCCAGGTACACATTTGTACACTCTCGGCTTGAAGCGAAATGAAATATTAATCAGGCTTTGTTCCTGTTGAATCCCTCCTGTTTAGATTTGTGTTTGAATATAATTTTCCTTTCTTTGTATAAAAATGTAGTCGATTAATTAATGAGTAATGGGCTTGCATATGTATAACTTCTTCATCTAATAATTTTAGTTTAAATTAATCAAATACTAGTTAATTTGTTTTTGATATTATGGTGTGTCAATCTCATGTTCCAGTATTATTGAATAATAGAATATAGAATGAAAGCAATTTTTCTTTGTACAAACTCGATCGCAATTTTCCATTCACATTAGCTGTAAACTAATAACTAATAAGTTATTTTTTTTCAGCATGTAATTAATTGAGAAATTTTCTTTTATTTTTAGAGACAAACTTAATAGAAGAAATGTAGTCACTATAGGTTTATCTTTAAAAATAAGAATGAGATGAGCCTCGCCAAATAAAAATACAAAATTGCGGGGCCCTCAGTAAATATTTGCTTTATATTGCTTAGACTTCGGGATGGACCGTTTAGCAAAATTCCACGGCCCTACCCAAAGTAGATTATACGCTAGTCGCTTTAGGCGCGCCTTTAATAATTTAATTTTCTTAAACTCGGGTGCACATTGATGTGACCCAAATCCAAAACTCAATGGAGTCAAAGTGTGTCGACGACCACGGGTACATTGATTGTAACGCGGTTCGAGATACATTTTCACAACGTTGCAATTTCTTGTAAAAAATAATAATAATAATTATGAAAGCGGTAAAAAGTTAAAATTTGCACATAAGTTCATATTTGTATTAAATCAGATAATCAAGCCAAATATGACAGTTGAGCGACCGTGCTAGAACCACGGAACTCGGGAATGCCTAACACCTTCTCCCGGGTTAACAGAATTCCTTATCCGGATTTCTGGTGCGCAGACTGTAATATGGAGTCATTCTTTTCCTCGATTCGGGATTAAAATTGGTGACTTGGGACACCCTAAATCTCCCAAGTGGCGACTCTGAAATAAATAAACAAATCCCGTTTCGATTGTCCTTTAATTGGAAAAAACTCCCTTGTACCCTCTCGGGTACGGAAAAAGGAGGTGTGACAGCCATCACCTTGATGAGGGCCTGAAAATGGAATATCTTACTGTTAAAGATCCAGTCATACTGTGGAATAATTTGAAAGATAGATATGACCACCTGAAGATGGTCGTTCTTCCACATGCACGATATGATTGGACTCATCTAAGGCTACAAGATTTTAAATCTATCAGTGAGTATAATTTCTGCTATGTTCAGAATTATTTCCCAATTGAAGTTATGTGGTGATAATATTACTGATCATGATATGTTGGAGAAAACTTTCACCACTTTTCATGCCTCGAATATGCTCCTGCAGCAGCAATATCGAGAGATGGGATTTAAAAAGTATTCTGAACTTATCTCACATCTTCTTATAGCCGAGCAACATAATGGGCTATTAATGAAAAATCATGAAAGCCGACCTACTGGTTCTTGTCCATTCCCTGAAGTGAATGAGACGAACTTCCACCAGGCTAAACGTGGAAAAGGTCGTGGCCCCAGTCGTGGTCATGGTCGTGGTCGGGAAAGAAACTCTAATCATGGTAATAATAATGCACCAAAGAACACTCCTCACCACCAGCAGTGGAAAAGGAAGGAACAAAAGCATGAAGCGGTGCAAGCACCAAATGCAGAAAATGCATGCTATAGATGTGGAGAAAAAGGGCACTGGTCACGTACCTGTCATACGCCAAAGCACCTGGTTGAGCTTTATCAAGCCCCCCTAAAGAAGACAGAAAAAAATGCTGAAGCAAATTTTATTTCTGAAGATAATTTAGACTTCATGCATTTGGATGTAACTGATTACCTTGCACTCCCAGAAGGAGAAACAAGTCATGTAATCGGTGGTGAATATGTAGAAATGTAAATATTTTAATTTTTGTTATTTGTAATAGATAGTATGGTTATGTAATTGTTGTACATAAAGAAAAATTATGATTTGATAATGATGTTTACTATAATATATCTTGTTTATGTCATTTTGAAGAATATGGATAACATTATTAGATCAACTTAAACTCTAGCAGAGTTTGCAAGAAATATACAACCACAAGAAGTGGTTATATTTCGTATATCTCATTGTAATTATATTTTGTTAACTACCAGAAGTGGTATATGCCTATGATCACCAGAAGTGATAATTTAGGCTTTCTATGGTTACAATTGAAGATAAGCTACATAAATATTCTCTATATTAAATGCACGCCTCGATTTGCTCCTGAAGTAGTAAATATTTTAAAAGAGGTTGAGGCATCACAATTTGATGTGATTAATGCGCATTCAGATAATTATGTTCGATTTCCTGAAGGATGAGAACTTTTGATAATATTAATCCATTCCCTGAAGTGAATGTGACAATACTAATAAGTCGGGTAAATATGAACGCGCTCTTGATGTGAATACATTACAATTCACCTCCAGAAGAGTTAATATAATTGAGAGAATATATACTCAATATTTCGTATTTTAAATTTGCTCCTGAAGAAGTAACACAATTGAAATTGCCTCCTGAAGTGGAAAAATATTATGAAGAAGAGTTTTCGTGTGCTTAAACAATTGTTTTACATTGTTTATTTGATTGTGATTTTCTCTCATGACACCAGCAGTGTCTGAGCAATATTTGATAGTACAAAATGTATCAACAACTCCTGAAGAGCTAAATGTTTGCCTAAAGAATACATGACACCAGTAGTGCCAGATAAATATTAGATTGTGGATAATAAATGAAGGCTCTCGAAGAGCTTATATACAAATATGTCATTCATATTATATGATTATGGTCAAAACATATGTTGTAGTAAACCTGAAGTTTACTAATACAAATGGCTATCATATTGAGACTACAAATGATTGGAAGATTGATAATCTTCATGTTTCCACAATCATAGGGGGTAAAATAATATGTATGTGAGAAGTTACCCGCCTTATTCTTTAATTTGTATTATATCATGTATCACAGTAAACCAGAAGTTTACTAAAGCAAAAGTTTATGCCATAGTAAACCAGAAGTTTACTAAGAGATAGCACATGACATGATAAACTTGAAGTTTTCATTTGCCATTTTTAAATGAGCTATTTGAGAATTCAGATAAGCATATACTAAAGAACTAGAAGATTCTTCAGGAATTCTCATGTGTTGCTTGTTCTCATAATGAATTGATTATACCAGCTAAAGTTGGGACTAAGACCCCTGATTCTGAAATATATAAAAGGTGAATATGGGCCCGTTCACCTATCATGTGAACCACTTATAGGTGCATATATGAGATGGTTACATGTGTAATTATTGTCAACCTGCAGTTTGGCATTTGGAATTGCTTTTCTCGATTAAGAGCATAATTTTCAGATTATGAAATCAAGACAGTTCATCTTGATAATGTTGGTTTATATCCAAGCTGGTTTAGCATTGAATACCTCCTATTAATGGCTAAACCATTGCTTATGAGTGTGAGCATGTGATTTTTGTTTACGCGACAATCACTCCAAAAGAAATCAAAATAATAACAAATGGTTTCGCCGTACAATTTTTGGAATCTACGTGATATTTTTTGGTAGTTATTTGTGGTTATGTCCATTCTTATTTAGTCTTATCAAACAAAAAATACAAAATATATATGTCGTGTGTAATTAAACCATAATTCGGTTATTAAAAGGAAAATCACAAAAAATATGCATCTTTTATTCTATTTGTCACCATGGTGTGATTTTACCTATTTAAATATTTTAATATGTGTGTGATAATTGTGTTAAGTGTTAATTAGTGGGTGTTTAATTTCATTATTTAATTAGGTTTTGTGTTTTAAAATTAGAAAATAAAAGAAAAGAGTGCAAATTGGTTTAAAAATCGGATTTGGCCTGTTTTCTTTTTAATTTGAGGCCCAAAAGCAGCCCAAGGCAGCCGGTCCAAGCAACCCATCTCCCAGGCCACCAAAACGACGTAGTTTGACACCAAAACTACGTCGTTTCAAGGACAATCCATCTCAGCCGTTCAAACCAGGTCGATCTGACGGCCCTCGTCCCATCTCCCTTACCCATTACTTAACCCGACCCAATGAAACCCGGTTTGATCCATTCCAGCATAAGACCAAACGACCCCGTTTCATATAGTTAAAGTAATCCAAACCGTTGATCTCATCAGATCCAACGGATTGGATCCACTCACCTACCCCGTATATAAGCCCATCCCTCTTACCCCACGCCCCCAAGCCATACCCCTTGCCCTTAGGTCGTCTTCACCAGACCCAAACCCTTTTAGAACCCTAGCGCTGCCCCCCTTTCCCCTCGCCATAAACCTGGCGGCAAGGACGTCGGTGACCACCATCTTAACACCCTAGGACCTATCACATCCTTAACTGATGAAGGTATAGGCCATGAGAGTATTGCAGCTATTTTTTCTGGATCAACCTGAAGACCCTCAACAGAAAGAATATGTCCCAAGTAAGCAATGGAAGTTTGGCCAAAGTGACACTTCGAACTCTTGACAACCAATGAATTTTGGTGCAAAATATCAAACACAAAATCAAGATGTGCCAAGTGAGTGTCCCGTGACTGACTATAAACAAGTATATCATAAAAAAAACTAAAACAAAACTGCCGAAGGAATGGTTTAAAAATAGAGTTCATGGTTGTTTGGAAAGTAGAAGGTGCATTTGAGAGCCCAAATGACATGACGGTAAACTCATAGTGCCCGTCATGAGTGCGAAATGCCGTATTTTCAATATTTGGTGGGTGAAGTTGGATTTGATGATAACTGGCCAATAAATCCAATTTGGAGAAGAATCGAGCGTTATGCAACTCATCAAACAATTCATCCACAGTTGGGATGGGGAATCTATCTTTCATTGTGATAGAATTTAAAGCTCGATAATCTAAACAAAATCACCATGTGCCATTTTTTTTCGAACCAGTAGAACATGGGACGAATAAGGACTAGAGCTGGGGTGAATGACACCTGTTTTGAGCATTTCGGATACCTGGCGCTCAATTTCTGCCTTCTGAAAATGAGGGTAACGATATGGGCGTACATTAATTGGGCTAGCTCCTGGTAAAAGTGGTATGTGATAGTCTTGGGCTCTAGATGGAGGAAGTGATGTAGGTAGCTGAAAAAAATCAAGGTTAGACTCAAGGAGTGAAGATAAGTCAGGGGATACTCTGATGGATCGATGGTATTGGTGGAGTGAAGGTCCAGACGCAAAACATAAGAAATGGAATTAGTCTAGGAAAAACGACGAAGGGTGGAAACATTTATCTGAGCTGGGGAAGAAACAGGGTCACCCACCCAACGAATGTGCTGGCGAGAAATGGTAAATTCAAAAGTACGTTTGACATAATCAGAGAGGCTTGGCCCCAAAGTGGCCAACCAATACACCCCAAGACCAAATCTGAACCGTGTAAATCAATAACAAATAAAGTGGTAGAAAAAGAGTATCCTTGAATGGTGATACAAACCACATGGATCACTCCCAGACAACGTAATGTTTGGCCATTTCCCACCATCACTGAAAACGCCGAAGCAGGTTCAATGGGCAGTTTGAGTTTTCTAGCTGCCCTAGGATGGATGGAATTGTGGGTGCTCCCCCCATCAATGAGAACCTGAACTGGATTTCCTTGGACAGTACCCATAAATCAAAGGGTAGTCGGATGTAGACCTCCGACAAGAGCGTGAAGACTAATGGTAAGGAGGGAAGGATTGTCTAAGAGATTATCTGGTGGAGATGCATCAGAAGGTGGGGGTGAGGTGTCTAAAGGAGTCTCATCTGTGGTATCTTCTTCTGGCAGGAGAAGAAAGAGTTGAGTTTGGGAAGAACAACGATGACCCTTCTGCCATTTTTCATCATAGTTAAAACAAAGATTGAGGTCACGTTTGCATTGTAGTTCCGCTTGTGTAAGTTTCTTGAAAGGTACACGACCAACACCCGACAAAGAAGCAACTGGAGAAGGTGATGACTGGGAAAGGGGCTGGTTTGGTTTAGAGTGAGCTACAGTGTGATGGGCGAAAGGGAGGGGAGTGGGTCTATGAAATGGAGTGGGCCGGGGTGACAATTTGGGTTGGGCTAAGTATTTCTCTTCTTGCAAAAATACCAGCCCAATGGCCTCGTTAAGATCCACCGGTCTAAAAAACAACACATTTGCTTTAATATTTGGGTGAAGCCCAGATGTAAAACAATGTTTGAGCATTGGTGGCGGCATCTCCGTTGTTCGATTTGCAAGTTTTTCAAACTAAGAAAGATACTCACGGACAGAGGAAGTCATCTGTAATTTAGCTAACAAGCTCTCTGGAGATTCCAGTGACTTGGTCCCAAAGTGAAACACAACAACTTTAAGAAAGTGAGCCCACCCCCACAATTGACGATTGCGATACATCCACTGGTACCACTCCCTTGCTTTGCCTTCAAGAAAGAAGGAACAAAGGTCCAAGCGATCCTCATCGGCAACATGATACCTGTCAAAATATTAAGTAGCTTGCAAAGTCCAACTCTCAGCATGGAGATCGTCGAACTTGGGCAAATCGATTGGTGCTGGTTTATCACGCCGAAAGGGCATAAATGGTTGTTGGGCTAAAGTAGGAGCAGAATTTGGTAGCTGGGTAAAAGTACGTGGTGAAGGTGTAGAAGAAGGACCTGTGGTAGAAGAAAGAGAACTGGTGGTGGGCGGCGGCGGTGCCGACGGTGATGGACGCATAGATGCCAACTAAGAAACAATATCCTGAAGAACAGTGTTAATGGACTCCAGAGCATTGGTATGTGAAGCAGAGTCAGCCTGCAGTTGCTTAACAGCTTCATCTAGTGATTTCAAACGGGTATTATCATCTCTATCACCCATTTGTAGAGGGAGGGTCAATGAAAGCACCAAATGTAACAAGCAAAATTATATTGATGATAAACTGATTTCCAGATCACAAAGAGGGTCTGTTCCTCAACTTCTGGGAGTAACTAGAGCAAAAAAGAAAGGAAAACTTGAGAAAAGGGAAGTTCTAGATGTAATTTCTAAGCTAAAGAATTATAAGCAAGTTTTTCTGATTGATTCTTCTCCTATTTATGCTACTCGGTGCAAGACTGTCCTTTGTCCTCTTCTATAACGGTTTGGAAGAGGTTTATTCTCTTGGGATTTGGGACCACATAATGGTCCATATATTTAGGTGGATGTTTCTCTCTGGTGCTGCGCCTAGGGCCCTGTGACGTGTCATGCTGATTTGTTACAGTATATATATATATATATATATATTGTTAGTGTATAATTGGCCTCCATAAAAGTTTGATACTTTCTTCTCCTCTTCTTTCTTCTTGTTTTTCTTATTTTTTTTATATACATTATTATATATTTCATATATAAAGTTATACATTATTATATATATATATATAATGTACATGTACAATTAAAACTAAAATTGAAATGTTTGTATTTATTCTTACTTTTTCTCGAAAAATCTATGTATAAAATCAATTTACATTTTTTTTTTTTGCCAAATTACAAACTTGCAGCAATTTTTTTTTTTAATTTCTACCATTTGAAACTTGGGGAAGAAACAAATATAAGATTTGACAAAGATCATTCAATTACATTAATGGTTCTAAAGTATATCACTATTCTCATTTTATCATCTAAATAGTCTAAGCCTCCTTTAGAATTGTAGATGTTTCTACCGCTTCCACTTCTACACAATTTTACATTAAGAAAAGCAAATTCAAATATAAAAGCCTTACGTGTTTTCAGAAAATAAATGCCACCATTGAAATTGATTGTTTCAATTGGAATCTGTGCGAAGCGTAGGAATTTATGAAGAAGGAATAATAGCAGTAGTTGGTGGTGTAAAAAAGCTTTTTTCGGACCTTAGCCTTTTATCTTTGGGCTATAAGTTTGTAAAGTTGTAACTAGGCTAACTAATTGCAATGTGGATTTTTACCGTTTCTATACCACATAGGAAACCTTATTACCCTCAATGTTTAAGATTTGATTTAATTACAAATTCGTATACCAAATTACCAATCCTATGCCATACTTAATTAATGGTCTAATTAATTGGCAGTTTTTACTCCTTAATTAAAGGTATCCATATATCCCACATTTCTCTCTCCCCTTAATTCCTAAGATCTGACCAGCGATCGTTTCCCCCCTCCCATTTCTTTCTCTTCTCCATTCCTTCTTCTTCTAAAAAAATACAGAGATGAGACCCGTTGAGTATAATCAGATTTTTAGCCAAAGAGATTCAATATGAAACCCATTGTTTCAGTTATTGTAATTTCTGGTAATTGTCAGATATTGTTCTGAATTTTAACAACTCCAAACCATATTCCCGATTATTTTCAACAACACCCAATCCAAATAAATAATGATTTTTGAAATCTTAAATTTGAATTCAAAGCTTTCAAGCTTTTTAATGGCTATCAATGGTGGAAAATATCTGGAAGAACAGATGAAGAAAAGAAATCTCCTTTCCAACAGCTGCTAAGGCAAAAATTGAGGCAGGGGGAATCTCAAAATTGTGAACAATCTTTCGGTTCAGTGTCACGCCTTGTTTGATGAAAAATGTTGCAGCTTGTGCTACACATATACCAAATGGTATAGTGGTTAGCCAATCTTTCCAAGGATTCTGCTGCTGTTGCTGTGATTATACCCGCTGACCACATTAATCTACAATTCATCTACAGAAAATAATACATCTACAATCAGAATACAAATAATCTACAATTCATCTACAAAATATCTACAAACTGGATATATTGAATTTTAATATCCCAATTCCCATTCAATTGTAGTTTAATTGGGATTTTCGACATAATTGCGTTTTTTGCAGAAAATTTGTAGAAGCTTTAGTCGTTTTTGATGTGTGAAAATAAAAAATAAAGCACCTACAATTAGAATACAAATAATCTACAATTTATCTACAAACTGGGTACATTAAATTTTTATATCCCAATTCCAATCCAATTGTAGCATAATTGTGATTTTTGACATAATTGCATTTTTCAGAAGATTTGTAGAAGTTTTAGCAGTTTTTTATTTGTGAAAACAGAAAATAAAGCATCTACATTCAGAATACAAATAATCTACACTTTAACTACAATTTATCTACAATTTCTGCAATATGTCTTCTTCTTCTTCGAGTTTCAATCTGAAATTCAGTCAAAACCAAGTCTAATCTTCACCAAAACCCCTCAAAATTGAGATATAAACTCCAAACCATATTCCCGATTATTTTCAACAACACCCAATCCAAACAAATAATGATTTTTGAAAACTCAAATTTGAATTCAAAGCTTTCAAGCTTTTTAATGGCTATAAATGGTGGAAAATATCTGGAAGAACAGATGAAGATGAAGATGAAGAACAAAAATCTCCTTTCCGTTTCAAAATTTGAATTTAATGTAGACTCAATCAATCACAAGATTTTTTCCTGATTTTTAGCGCGTTAATTATGGAAGATTCTGCCCAATTAATCGTGTATTAAACAAATGGTACAGAAATTGTAGGAAAACTGTGGACTGGGCGGGTAATTTACATAGTATGCACATATTTGGTAATAAGGTTTCATATATGGTATAGTTAGGAAAAAATCCCATTGCAATATATGTGTATGAATTGTACTTATGTGTAATTTTCCCTAAAAAAAAGACTACAATCCCGAGATAAACTCATCTCAAATTTAACCCCAGAATTAATTATCACTTATCCCGTACCAACGAGCCCTAAGGTTGTATTCAATCTATTCAATCCATTTTAGATTAAGTTTTTTTCCCGAAATATTTCTTTTGTGAACCAAACTATTGTTAAACGGAAATAAATCTGATTCAATTCAATCTATTCTTTAAATAAAAATTATTGCAAAAAAAGAACAATAAAAAAAATAAAGCGACATTTTAAATAAGAAATTATACACCCCTTCAATTCAAACATAATGTAACTGAACCACGTTCGAGCGCAAAATGTGGTTAAATTTTTTAAAAAGTTAGGTCGCCGGTATATGAAGCGATCTATTGTCATGCTGTCAGGGCTATTTTTGTAACATCACTTCTACTGGCTGACAAACTCTTGCTCCTAAAAACCCAAACCGAAAACCCGGCCCATTTTCGTGCAAGATCCTTGTATATGATTAAATGTGGGGTTCGAACTACTGCATACCTTGTGCCTTAGCCTAACGTGATTGTATAGAGACTACTTGTTTGTTAATTCTTTTTTCTTTCTTTTCTGGGAATCGGGCAGGGTTGTTGGTGGAAGTCGAGTTTACAATTTTTCTGTGGTAGGGTTTCATTGATACTAGAGTTATATGCTTGTTTGTTGGCTGAGTTGTTTGTCATTATCTGGTGAATAGATATTACTCTATTTTTTTTGTGTCAGGAAATGAGCGCAAGCAGCCAATTGATGACCTTTCTTGTTCACGATAAGCAAGGAACAAATTAAAGCCCTTTGTTCGAGACGAGCATCTATTGGCAAAAGTTGATTGCACTAGATGCTTATACTAATTTAAAAAATATATGATACATACATACATATATATATTTACCTTAATTTAAGTACTACAATAACTAACTTCACTCTAACCATATCAGTAAATATATATGATACATATCTTTACAAAAATAATTAATAATAAAGAACTAAGAAGGACAAGGTGATAGAAAAAAGTAAGGTAACGATGCCAACACATCAAATTCATCGTTCCATAAAGTGACACTTTTCGTCGTTACGTAACGATGGATTTAGCGATACAATATAATAAAATTTAATTAATAAAAAAAATAATATTATATCTAAAGTAACAATACGATATTTTTTATTTTTTTTGTTTTTTGGCTGTTGCCGAATTGACTTTGTCAAAAGAAGGCAAATATGCATGAGGGAGATTTATTCTGTGCGCCATTCAAAATTTTGAGGCTGCAGACATTACTGCAATAGCCTAAATTAGGGCATATGACTGTAAAAGCATTATACTATATATGCACCAAATAATTAACCAAATCATGTAATTATTTTGTTATATCCAGTTGAAGATTTGGCCATCTTTTCATCCCTACCAACAAAAGATGACCAGGAAATTAAACCGGGCTGGTGACTCATTATGCGTTAAAGGAAGATAACTGGAGGATTTTGGAACTGTTTGCCATTTCAGTGAAGTGGCGATATAGCTATAGGCTGTCTTATAATAACAAGGCACATAATTTTAAAGTATGGAAACCAACTTCATGAAATTAGTAAACTGTTGGATACAGAAAACCCCACATAGAAAATGCAAAAAAAGATGAGCGTTTTGACTGTTTGTCCACCCATTTCCTTATAAAATACTTGTCCATCACATGTATTTGGAAATTCATAATCATGTCATGGAGGACTTGGACTTCGCTGAACTTGGGCTTATAGAATTAGACTCCTTACCTATTTTGAGAGTTTGTTTTCATTATTATTTAGTATAATTATAAAGTAGAAGGACATATTACATAAGTTTCAAGGGGTTGCTGTAAGTGTTTGTGCACTCTCTAAGACTTGTAATGAGCATTGTTAGTCATAGAGAAAGTACTAATAGCGTGTTTGGATGGTTGTTACCTACTGTAAGGAAGCCAAAAGAGAAAGTTTAATCAATTTATTTGCGATTATGGAAAAATAAGTGGTCTTTTTACCAGGAGAAATTGGTTTTTGTACTGCTTTCTTTTCTTTTTTTGGGTAACTATTTTACGTTGTCTCTTCTAACTTCATACGAAAGTAACTAGTAGTAAATTAAACTATTTTTTCCTTCGATAAAGTACAACGTAACTATCAAGAAAGTATGTTGAAGGGTCAGTTTGTCCAACAAGTTTAATTTTTGTTCACATAACGAGTGACTTATGAATAAAACGGTTACCTTTACCAAGTCAATTTCCCACGTTTTTCCAGTACTGAATTTAGTTCATACATCATACTATTACTTTTAACATTCATTTGAGCCGTTCAATTTTGTGTTCTTGTGCAACGGATACGAGAACAATTTTGTCTTATACCCATAGCAAGATTAACCATAAAAATTTGTTTTCCTTTGAGAAAAGAAGAAGGAATACTTCGATTTATTTGCTTAAATTAATTCAGGTACACTTGCTATCTATATAAACTAAAAGAATCGAGAATAATTAAATTAAATTAGTGCAGCACGCCCACAAAATTGATCATCGTCTAAGTACCTTGACAGTAGAAGCAAATGGCACTTTCTCAATATTGATAACCGATAGGTTTATGGATTCTTTGATTCATTTATTTATTTCCCGTGTTCTCCTCCTTTGTTAGTTGTCAATTAATGACGATATTCATGAAATACTAGATAGTAGTTTAGCAAATTTCCTAAGATTAATCTATTATACATATATTTGACAAGTGGGACGTTCCCTTTAAACTTAACACTTTCGATATATATATATATCTAGATGTTTATGTAAGATATGATCAAACTATCTCCATCTACTTTCTCTGATTTTATCTTCTCGCTAATTACACTTTCGGCTGAATATGACCGTTTATAAGCTTAAATGTAACTTGACTTGGGCGGAGCTGGAGGGGCGGATTGCTGGAAAACTACATCATATATATGAGGTAAATTTCTTTTAATGTATAAGTAATATATAGTGAACCCCTTGGTGAAAATTTTGCGCCAGTCATTTGATAATTTGTTTAACCAAAAAGTATATCTTTCGATCAAAGACTTTAGAAGAAAATGGGTTACTGATAACCAAGTTTAGCTTCACTTTCTCAACGCTATCAAAAAAAATAATAAGAATAACTAAGGAAATAATTGATTACAAAGTCAAAGCAGAAAATTTCGAGAAAGCAAAAAAGTAAAGTGTATATTTCAATATTGCCTCAGATGCATGTGTCCTTAAAAATAGTATTATGTGCCCCTATATAGGAATATACAATAGTAACAGTAACAGTTTTCCCCCATAATTTGGGCTAATTATGGGCATTAATGATATTGATTGCCCATTATTTTGAATTTTTATAACTGACGCATCTATTTCTATAAATGCCTTATATCTATTCAGATTCCCCTTCTTTATTTCCTTCCGGTCCATGTATCTTTCCTTCTAATTGTTATTTATTCATTCCCTGCCAGCTGTTAGGCCCGGTACTATCTCGTGGGTATTTCTTCCCGTGCCTTTTCTTTTTCTATTAAATAAGACTGTCACATGCTGCTATAATATTGTTCCACGCGTTATGCTATGTCAGCAATCTAATATTCCACGTGTAACTCTTTTTCACCACCAATACAGATAGTCCCCCCACTTTCTTGAATATTTTCTATTGAATATTCGGGGAAGTAGAAAACTTTTTATATATATAGCGGGAATTCTCTGCCGCCGTTTTCGAATATAATCATACCCTTTTCTGAACCGATGTGACGTTCATCACTTTTCATTTAATGATCATGCCACGTAGCTTTTATCAACTGGTCCTTCTGTTCTTCAGCGTCTTTTAGGATGTTCCTGTAACCGCATCAGTCACGAAGTGACAGTTCCATTATGACGCTTCATAATGATCTCAATAGTCGTGTCTTCTCATAAATACTTTACCATTTTTTCCGATTTTCTAAAGCCTTTCCTTTTTCGTCTTCTTGTCTTACTTCTTTCTATATTTTTTCCTGCCTAGTTTTCTTCTTTTTCTCTTTTGCTAACTTAACAGTTTTTACCATGACTCCTTTCTTTTGTTAGGATTTTCCATTTGTGGTGTCAGTCCCGCTTCTGTTTCATCTGCAACACTTACGGTGAGTTTTGCTCAAGAAAGAATCTGAGCTCTTCTTCAAAGAGAAAGGTTGATGGAGCTCGTGGCTCGGAGGGAGAAGAAGAACCAAAGGAAAGTTCTTTAGTTCGTAGACCTCGAGTTAGGAGGCGTATTATTTCAGATGATGAAGCCACCCCTCCTCCAAGTTCAGTTCCTTTGAATGAGCCTGAAAGTGCTACTTTAGTGAGTTCTGATAAGGAGATGAATGATCCACCTCATGAATTTACTGATCAGCTATTTTCCCATAGTTTTGATAGTGAAGATTTTGGCCCCGTTTCTTAAGAATTACCCTTTGCTCCTCTTCCAGCGTTAGTCACCATTCGTTCTCAATCTACCGTTCTTGTTGCTGCTACTACTGCTCTTCCCGTGTCTGCTTTCACTTCCTCAACTGTCCTTGTTGCTACTACTTCTCATGTTGAAGTTGGTACTTCTAGTAGCAATATGGTGATGAAAAAGGTTACCATAGAAGTCCCTGAAGGTGGTAATATATTGAAAAAATTTGGTCAAGCCGACGTATGGTTGAAACCTTTACTTGGCGCAGTTGAGAAGTCAAAGTTGGAAAGCTACAGCTCCTTGACATGGATAAATGATATTATTCATTCATCTTTGAAGGTTCAAGTCTTAGTTTTTTCCTTTCTTTTCCTCGTGGTTATTTACTTTTGTTTGACAATCACTTCTTTCTTTTCTTTTGTAGATCAACTTGATAGGCACGGAGCTTTTGAAGAGAATTGTTCACACTGAGCAACTAGTCAATGATTATCGTACTAAAGTGGATAACTGGAAGGAACAATACGAGGGTCATCAATTGGAGAAAGAAGTTTTAGCCAAAGAGAAGTGTGCTTTGAAACAGTAATCAAGGATGATGGTGACAAAATTGGCAATTGAAAAAGCCTCTTCAAGTCAAGTTGGCAAAGACAAAGACATCCTTGAGTCTTCATTTGCAGAGCAACTTTCTAAAACTACCGAGAAGATAAGGGGTTTAAAAGAACTCATTAACCAAAAGGAGACTTATGTCGGGGAGCTAGTTCAAACACTCACTTAGGTTCAAGAAGACCTATGTGCCTCCTCTGATAAGGTCCAGTTCTTGGAGAGACCCCTCACCCTAATGAAGGCTTCTTATGATGCTTCTCTGATTGAGAAAGAAAAGAAGGCTGAAATTGACCAGTGGAAGAAAGATTAAGAAGCCCTTGAAGATAAATCGACACTTGATGTAAGTTAGGCTTTTTTACATACCCGCCTCTAGACTTTGTTAGAGGCTAGCCAGGAAGGCTTTGACTTTAATGCTAAGATCGCCAAGGCTAAGGAAACAATTAAAAAAACTCAGCAAAGTTAGAGCTTTTCCTAACTTGAGGTCGGCGTTCCTGAATGTGATGAGCTTACTCCTGGTGAAGTTGGTATCCAAGCTTCTTCTGCTCAAGTTGAATCTTCTCCCGCTGCTGATGATGCCATATTGGATTTTGCCTCTTAGTGTTCTTTCAGAAATTAGTTTGTTTTTTGAACTTTTGATGGGAAGTCTTTTTTTACTTTTTGGAATGATTGGTTAGTTTTTACCCCTGGTTCGTTTTGGGGTTTGCTTACCAAACAAACATGTTGGTTTTAACTAAGTATATACTTAGTTTTAGCCAAGTTTAATATATGATCTTTCGTTTACTTTGAGTTTTTCTTTAAACTCTTTGACTTACATTTAAAAAATCTTTAATATTTCGTGATTTTGGCATAGACACGAATTTTATAAAAGAGTACCCTTTTATAAACAACACTAATAAAGAAGACGTCTCAACTTCATATTGGTGTAAGTATATGAGAGAAGTAGGAAAATACATATTTTGAAGAAGTTTCATGAATAAATTGAGGAAGTTGCATGTTTTGAACTTTCAAATTACATAATACTTAGAAGTATTAACTTTTTATATGACATCTACAACTCTTTCATAACTGTTTTCTTATATCAGATTTCAAAAAATTCTAAGGTATATCTTGTAACCCATGACTAATATTGCCCTTAACCTAAGTACTCGCAGGATCTTGTAATTTATGTCCACGAGTTTACGCTTTATCAAAGCTTATTACAAAGGTTTTTGAATCAGGCTTGTTTTTTGGCTCTTGATTGGCTCTTGACTTTTGATTTTTGGGTTGATCCGGGCTTGAATTCTGACTTTTAATCTTCTTTAGTCTTCTTTACCTTCATATCTATAGTCCCCCAAGTGTTAGAGCTTTGAAGTATGAAATCTCGAGCACTTGATTATTCCTTTCATTTGGTCTATTTCCTGAAAAGGAAAATACATACCGGACTCGGAGGTATATTTTTAGATGATGGCTGCTTAACCCATTTTATTTCCATCAGAAAGGTTGTAACCCAGACCGAGAATAATTTTGTATCCTGCGTATCTTTCAGGTCTAATATCATCATTTGGTGTGGGCTAGCTTTGTGCCTATCATCTAAAATGGTTAGTATAATTAAAAAAGAATAAAACTAAACTATACACGAATGATACCTTACTAGGGGTTATTCCTTTTCTTAGAAGTAATACTTCTTTAAATGAACAACATTCCAATTTGATGGGAATACTTTTCCCTCCATTATTTCTAACTCATACTCACCCTTTGCCTCGAATCATGTAGGGTCCTTCCTAATTTGGACTCAACTTTCCTACATTGGTCGCTTTTGTCGATTGAAAAACCTTTTCGAGGACAAAGTCCCCAATCTTGAAGTATCTAAAATGTGCTTTCCGATTGAAATATCGCTCAATAATTATTTCTGCACTGACATTCTTATTAGAGCCGCTTCTCTCCTTTCTTCAAGCAAATCTAGATTTATTCGCATCTCTTCCTCATTTGATTCTTCAGTTGCTTGGGTATATCTTGTACTTAGTTTGCCTATTTCAACTGGGATTAAGGCTTTAGCACCATACATAAGTGAGAATGGAGTCTCTCCCATACCTGTTTTTGCTGCCATTCGATAAGCCCATAAAACTCCTGGTACCACTTCTGGCCACTTACCTTTTGACTCCTCTAATATTTCTTCAAGTTATTAATAATAACTTTGTTTGTCGATTCGGCTTGTCCATTAGCCACATGATGGTAAGGTGTTGAAGTTATCCTTTTAATCTGCCAACTCTGAAAGAATTCTGTGATCTTCGCACCTATGAATTGCAGGCCATTATCACATACGATTTCTTTTGGAACTCCGAACGACATATGATGTTTCGCCAAGTAAAGTCCCTGACTTCTTTCTCCCGCACCTGTTTGAAGGCACCTGCTTCTATCCACTTGGTAAAATAATCTGTTAACACTAATAAAAATCATACATTTCCTTTTGCTTGTGGTAGCGAACCCACGATATCCATCCCCCATTTTATAAAAGGCCATGGTAAAATAACCGGATGTAATAGCTCTGCTGGGCGATGCATGTTGTTGCCATATCGTTGGCATTTGTCACATTTGGCCACAAAACTTTTCGCATCTTCTTCCATTTTTGGCATTTAATATCCTGCTCTAATTAGAGTTTTTACCAAGGATCTACCTCTTGCATGATTTCCATATTGTCCCTCATGTACTTCTCTCATCACATATTCTGTTTGAGAAGGTCTGAGACATCTTGCTAAAGGCCATCCGAACATCTTTCGATACAGGTAGCCACGAACCAAATAATAACGGGCAGCTTTTCGTCGAAGTGACTGAGCCTTTTTCTTATCTTTAGGTAAAATCTCGTACTGCAAGAAATTAACGAACTCGTTTCTCCAATCCCAAGTTAAATTATTAAAATTTACCTCGGTTTTATCCTGATCGAGTGCTGAATGAAACAAATGTATTACGATAGCATTTTCTTCATTCGTTACTTCTGCAACAGATGCGAGATTAGCCAACGCGTATGCTTCCGTATTTTTCTCCCTGGGTATTTGTACGATTTTTCACGATTGGAATTATTTGATTAATTCTCGTTCCTTTTCCAAATATTGTTGCATCCGTGCCTCTCTAGCTATATAAGTCTCATGCATTTGATTGACTACAAGCTGCAAGTCACTTTTGATTATAATCTGCTATATTCCGAGTTCTCATGCCAATTCTGAACCTGCAATTACAGCTTCATATTCTACTTCATTATTAGTAATAGGATGACACTTTATTGCCTGTCTTATGGTTTCTCCTGAAGGTGGGATTAGAACAATGCCTAAACTCGCACCTTTAACACTTGAGGAGCCATTAGTAAATAGGGTCCAAGTACCCGGATTAGATCCGGTGAATACCCGTAGTTCCTCTTCTGCTTCAGGAACTACCCTTAGGCTAAAGTCCACCACAAAATCTGCTAAAACGTGTGATTTTATTGTAGTTCTAGGTTGGTACGATATCATATTCACTGAGTTCTATATCTTATTTGGCTAACCTACCTGGCAGTTCTTGATTATGCAATATATTCCTTAAGGGATAAGTGGTCACTACAAAGATGGGGTGACATTGAAAATAAGACCTCAACTTTCTAGATGCCATAATTAATGCTAAAGTAAGTTTTTCTAGATGAGGATATCGGGTTTCAGCATCTAATAAATATTTGCTAACATAATAGATTGGAGATTGTTTACCTTTGTCTTCACGTACCAGTACTGCACTTACCACCATTTCTGATACTGCAAGGTAGATGAGTAGCTTTTCTCAATCCTTCGGTTTAGCCAATAACGGTGGGTTTGAAAAGTATGCTTTTAGATTCTTGAGTGCTTGTTGACATTCATCAGTCCATTCAAATTGGTTTTGCTTTTTCAACAATGAAAAGAACTTAAAACTTTCTCTGAAGATTTAGAAATAAATCTCCCCAAAGCTATTATCCTACCTGTCAGCCTCTACAACTCCTTTTTGCTCGTGAGTATGTTTGGTATTTCTTCAGTGGCTTTGATCTATGCAGGGTTTACTTCTATACCACGGTTAGAAACAAGGAAACCTAAAAACTTACATGAAGCCACACCAAAGGCACATATATCGGGATTTAATTTCATATTGAATTTGCGGAGAATCTAAAAAGTATCTGATAAATGTTTGATATGGTCCCCTGCCTGTGCTGTCTTGACTAGCATGTCATCAATATTGGCTTCTATAGTTCTTCCCAGGTGTTCTTGAAATATTTTTGTCACCAATCTTTGATACGTGCCTCCAGCATTCTTTAGTCCGAAAGACATGACTTTATAATAGAGATCCCCCTGTCTGTTGTCGCACCTCCTTTTTGCCGTGCCCGCGGGGCGCGTGGGGAGTTTTCTCCAATTAAAGGACAGTCGAAACGGGATTTATTTAATTATTTAAGAGTCGCCACCTGGGAATTTTAAGGCGTCCCAAGTCACCAATTTCAATCCCTGAATCGAGGAGAATATGACTCTGTTTATTATTCTGCGAACCAGAAATCCTGAGTAAGGAATTCTGTTAATCCGGAAGAAGGTGTTAGGCATTTCCGAATTCCGTGGTTCTAGCACGGTCGCTTAACTGTTTTTATTATTGGCTTAATTATCTTGATTTTACTAAATACGTTTTTATTGCATGATTTTACTACCGCTTTTTTACTTATTGTTTACAATTATATGGACGAATTACGCGTACGTATATTCGTATTATATACTTTTTATAATTATCGGGGATCATGCCACGCGTACGTGTACACAATAAAATTGTCCATGTTATAGTTTTTATAAAAAATATATGTTCGAAATTGTGTCGAATCAAGAATATTTGTTTTTCTTGAATAGTGAACCGTACATCTCGGGTTTTTATGAAATTGATTTCACGCCCTTGGAAAAATCCTTTTATTAAATATTCGTTCGAAATTGCGCGTACGCATAATCCGAATTTTTACTTTTAAAAATATAACCAGGGTACGCGAACGTATCCCTGATTGCGCAAAATATTTGTAATGGTTTAGGGATTTTCCACAAATTGTTTATTATATTCATGTATTTCTTTTATGTGAAAATCATGAGAAACTCCTATTTAGAGGCCTATAAATTCTTTGAAAAGAATTCGCAATCTATTAAAGGTTGTTCGTCGATTATGATTTCCGAATATAAGTTATATTCATTCCAACTATTCAAATTCAAAGAACAGAATAAAAACATGATTAATACTATTTTTAAACAAATATATATATATATATATATATATATATATATGCCAAAGAATAAATTGCATATGAAACTGAAAATAAATGGTTCATAAAGGAATGAAATATTTTCCGAGAATTTTTCATTATTTACTTAATGCAAATTCTATTTCTAATTATCATTGATGTAAAGTGTGGCAATTTATGTTTGTACATCTCTTTTCATTCTCATATACTCGCTTTTAATCTAATAGTCCTAATTATTTGGTCACTTTGTTTTATGAAGGTAGATAAGCATCGAATTTATAGAAAGGGAATTATTATACAAGTTAATTCAACAAAGTTACCTTACATGCAACCTAACTGTTTGGCGTAAACATTCATAACGTTTTAACATCATGACGAGCTATACCAACTTTCTTTACTCATATGATTATACCTGTCATCATACCATATAATAACTTATACAAATCTAAACAAAATCATATTTGTTACAAGATATTCTACTAATGTAACTTCTTAATCTTTACATTTAGCTAATGGTATTATGGGATGTAATCAATGACCCATTTTTATGCCTTACTCCCTGTTTTGACAATTCACATATACCTATACCAATGAGATTTCGGAATGGCTAACATTATTACAAAAACTTTATATGAATTTCAAAATAAGACAATTTAACTCATAGCTATCAAATTGAATTCACTACTAGTTAACTAACATAAATGAAATTAAAACTAATGAACTTGGACAATTGGAAAATAGCATTTCAATTCAAGCTTCATTGATGAGTCATGTTGAAATCTCTTTCCAACTTAAAATTTAAAAGACATGTACCTGAAAATGGAGGCAGAAGGAGTAAAATTCAGCAGTAGCAGCAGTAACAAAATCAGCAGAATACCAGTTTTTCCACAGATTTGAGCAATAATAAGACCCGAAGAACCCAGATGAATAGTGACAGAAACTTGAGAAAAATTTCAGATTTCACCGAACAATATTCACAAGCAAACAACGGACAGATTCTAGAAAAGTAACATTTTTCAGATTTTCAGTTTCTTTCCTGTTTCGGACTTCTTGTTTCTGATTTTTCTGTTTCTGTTTTCTTTTCTTTCTATCTTCCTTTTCAAATTTCTGTTTCTACTTGACTTCCCTCTCTCAAATTTCCTAAAATTTCTCAATAAAGAACTCTTAAACTCTGTTTTTAAACTCTCTCTAAGCTCTTTTTTTTTTTGAAAAAACTCTTCTTTTCCCTCTTAAAACTCCTTGAAAGAACTGATTCCCCTTCTATTATGAAAAGTTGATTTCCCTCTCTCTGGAAACTGATTTTTTCTCCCTTCCAAAATCTCTTCCAGTCTCTCCTAAAATTCTCTAAGGTCTGCCTCTTTTAAGCTGTCCAGCTCCTGTATTTATACAGGGCTGGTTGCACCTTTGTCATGGTGGCTGGACCCTTTATCCCTTTAAAAATTAGAAAGTTTCCATTAAAAACTACTTTTTAATACTTTATGTGATCCTAACATGATTTTCAGCAGCCCCATTATCCCTTGTTCCCCCTTTATTACTTAAATATAGCCATTAACACTCCATTATCAGCCCACTATTATATCATATTACTCTTACTGTTTTATCTGTTTCATTCCCAGAAATGTCCCTAAAATCCTACTGTAATTACTGTCCATGTTATCTGAATTAAACTTGTTTAGCAGCTAACAACCAATTTCTAAATCAAATAACATTCTGTCCTTTCATTGTTAGTTAATTGACCCAACAAACTCAATGTCTAATAACTAATGGACAAGCTAGATTCAGATTGAGCAGCTGAACTTGCATACAAACACATTAACATTATGCAGAGCTTAACAGAACCAAAAAAATTGAATTGAAATTCAGATCAACATAAATGCAGGGGCATTGTCAGTATACTGACAATGCCCTGAAACTTACTGGTTCAGAAATCAACATATACACAGCATTCATTTTGACAGACTCATTGAAATGTAAACAAGGGTGATTTAACTGACGAGTATTAATTTAAACTGATTATCTACAACAATTGTCCATAATTGGTCTAAAACAATAGAAGCAGACTGTTTTTTTATTAGCATTATCATAAGTGAGAATTCATAATATAACTAATCGACGAACTTAATCGAGTCGATTACTTACATTATGAACAATCACAACCAACTGAAACAGTTTCATATTTGACCATATAGACGGGCATGAGACAAAGGTGACAGAATTAATCAAATAAAATCATGAAAAATTAACAAGCTATTAAGACAAACAACAACACACGTAGAATACACAAAATAATAGAAAAAATACCTTTGAATCTTCAATTTTAATCCGACTCGAACTCAGCTTGGATTTGGATTTTTGTTTGAAATCAAACAGACCTTAGTCGAAGTATTTTCCACTGAAAATACTTCGACTAAGGTCGATTGAACCTCAATCTTTACTTAATCTGAACAGAATCCGAAAGTTTGGTATTTTTAGGGTTCTTAAAAATTCGATTTGGGATTTAACCATTTCTGGTCAGATTCGAGAAGAACCAAACATGACACAAGGGTGAGGGTAGCCTAGGGGTCATTTGGTGTCAGCTTAAAACAAATCTGAGCTTGTTCTTGTTTGGTCCGAATCTTCAAAAGAAGATTCGAGAAGCTCGGAACTGATTCGAGCCAAACAAACAACAGATCCATACTCAGGATGACTAGGGGAAGCTATGGTGTTAACTAGGTGCTGATTGGTTTAGATCAGGTTTTCAGGCCAACCTTCGATTTAAGATTCGAAGGGTTGGGGCCTGATTCGAAGGAATCTAAGGTCATATTCGTGTAGGGGACGTTCAGAGGGTTCTGGGGTGTCAAGATGGTGACCGGCGGCGTTGATGCCGCCGGGTTTCAGGCGGTGGAATCCTAGGGCGGCTAGGGTTAGGAGTGGGGGTTTGGGGGACGATGATGAACAGTGTAGGAGGGGGGGTGTTCAGTTAGGGGCCGGGGTAAGGCTTGGGATTTATATAGGGGTGGGGCGGATTGGTATCGTCCGTTGGATCAAGTAGAATGGATGGCTAGGATCAATCCACTTAACCAAACGACATCGTTTGGTTTAAGTTGGGGAAAGGGGTCAACCCGGGGGTGAAATGGATCGGGTCTGGGTGAGTTTTTGAGGCCGTAGGATCATGATGGATGAACGGTTCAGATTTGATTGCCCTAAACGTCGTCGTTTCTTTTGTGCAGGCGCTGAACTGGACCGTTTGATTGACATGAATCAACGGCCCAGATTAAAAATCCAGAAGCGACGTCGTTTGGTCTGGTCTGAATTGGACCGGACAGGGGATGTTGGATTGGGCTGTTGGGGTAATTGGGCCTGGATTTAAATCCAGGTCCAATTTTTTATTCCTTTTTCAACTAATTCATTTTTCTAATTTTAATTTTCAATTTTAATTATAAAACAATTTTAACTTCACAAAAATATATTAATTACTCTATAACAACTATTTAACACATAGTCAAAACATTAATCACACAGTAACACATTTAAAAATAGAACGAATGCATATTTTTTGTGATTTTATTTAAATTATCTCTTAAATGCATAATTAAATCCTATATGCATGCAATATGTATTTTATTTTATTTTTCATTTTATTATGACAAAATAAACATTTACGGACATAACACAAATATTTAACACCAAGCAAATTCAAAAATTACACAGTAAAAGAAATTTATTTTATTTTTTGATTTATTTTTGGAGTAGTTTTCGTTAAGGCAAAAATCACGTGCTCACAGCTGCCCCTCTTTGTGCGGAAACTCGAAGAATTTTCGTGCAAAGATAAAGTGAGCGGATACGAGCGATTTTTGCCCGTTCGAATACTCCGTGTGAAGCATTTTTAGAAAGATTTGACCGAACCTCTGCTTCAAAGGTTTCCTACATATCCTTGGCTATAAAGGAATCAAGTTAGTGTAGTTCGGGAATTTTTTGGGTAGCTGGGACTACCGTGGGACTGTGATGTTACTGCTGCTTCGTGCTGTTTTTACTGCTTGCTGACCTCCTTATTACACCTTACTTCCAAAAAATTAAACTAGATTATGGTACAGGAATTATAAAAATCTTATCTAGATCACGCCCTTTGCGTTTCTTGTTGTCTTGATATCTTGGTGACTCTTGGGCATTTAGCTTATTCCGTATTCCTTTTGGAACTCTCGTTGTTTCTTGCTGAGGATTCTGTTGGACTCCTCTGCTTTATTGATTCTAAGTGTGCTCCCTTTCCATATGAGCGGGCTTTTGATTTCAACATTTCAATTTCATTCCCTCGTTCTTCAGGTGGGTGCCTTGACTGTTTCTTTTCTTTCTTCATCCTCATTCTCCAGGTGGACGCCTGACTTCTTCAATTTTTCATCCTCATTCTCCAGGTGGACGCCTGATTTCTTCAATTTCTTTATCCTCATTCTCCAGGTGGACGCCTAACTTCTTTAATTCTTCATCCTCATTCTCCAGGTGGACGCCTGACTTCTTCTTTTCTTTGTCCTCATTATCCAGGTGGACGCCTGACTTCTTCAATTCTTTGTCCTCATTCTCCAGGTGGACGCCTGACTTCTTCATTTCTTTGTCCTCATTCTCCAGGTGGACGCCTGACTTCTTCAATTCTGTGTCCTCATTCTCCAGGTGGACGCCTGACTTCTTTAATTCTTCATCCTCATTCTCCAGGTGGACGCCTGACTTTTTTAATTCTTCATCCTCATTCTCCAGGTGGATGCCTGACTTCTTCTTTTCTTTGTCCTCATTCTCCAGGTGGACGCCTGACTTCTTCAATTCTTTGTCTTCATTCTCCAGGTGGACGCCTGACTTCTTCAATTCTTTGTCCTCATTCTCCAGGTGGACGCCTGACTTCTTTTTAACTTCTTCATCCTCATTCTCCAGGTGGACGCGTGACTTCTTTTTAACTTCTTCATCCTCATTCTCCACGTGGACGCCTGACTTCTTCAATTCTTTATCCTCATTCTCCAGGTGGACGCCTGACTTCTTTAATTTCTTTATCCTCATTCTCCAGGTGGACGCCTGACTTCTTTTTCTTCATCCTCATTCTCCAGGTGGACGCCTGACTTCTTCAATTTCTTTATCCTCATTCTCCAGGTGGACGCCTGACTTCTTTAATTCTCATCCTCATTCTCCAGGTGGACGCCTGATTTCTTTAATTCTCATTGTCACACCTCCCTTTTCCGCGCCTGGGGGGGCGCAAAGGAGTTTTTTTCCAATTAAAGGACAATCAAAACGGGATTTATTTATTTATTTCAGAGTCGCCACTTGGGAGATTTAGGGTGTCCCAAGTCACCTATTTTAATCCCGAATCGAGGAAATGAATGACTCTATATTACAGTCTGCGTACCAGAAATCTAGATAAGGAATTCTGTTAACCCGGGAGAAGGTGTTAGGCATTCCCGAGTTCCGTGGTTCTAGCACGGTCGCTCAACTGTTATATTCGGCTTATTTATCTGATTTTTAATACAATTATGAACCATGTGCAAATTTTATCTTTTAACCGCTTTATTAATTATTATTATTAAGAAATGTGAACATCGCTTAAAACATATCTTTGGACTGTGTCACATGAAATGCACCCACAATCCGAAACATATTTTATTTGATGTTTTAGAATTTGGATTTGGGTCGCATGAAATGCGCACCCGAGTTTAAGAAAATTAAATTATTAAAGACGCGCCTAAAGCAACTAGCGCATTATTATTTTGCGGAGGCCGTGAAATTCGCTAAACAACCCTCCTGAATTCTAAGTAATTTAAACAAGTATTTACTGAGGGCCCCACAATTTGTGTTTTTATTTGGCGAGGCTCATCTCATTCTTATATATTTTTTTTTTAAAAAGAATTTGCAACGTCATGAAAATGCATCTCGGGCCACGCCACAATCAATGCGCCCGTGACTAAAGACATATTTCGACTCTGTTGAGATTTGGATTTGGGTCACATAAATGTGCACCCGAGTTTAGGGAGATAACATTATTAAAGGCGCGCCTAAAGCAACTAGCGCATTATTATTTTTGGGGTAGGGCCGTGAAACTTGCTAAACGGCCCGTCCCGGAATCTAAGTATTTAATATATACGTTTAGAGGGCCCCGCGGCTTGTTTTTTTTTTTATTTTTTTTTTTATTTTTGCGAGGCTCGTCTCATTTTCACTTTTAAGGGAAACTTAAAACAACTACAATTTCCTACTAGTGAAGCCATCCGAGTTTAAAAAAAAACGATTCTAACCGGTAATAATATCCATAAAAAATGAAAAATAGAATAACCTCGTTCATATGCTCATATTAACTTTGAGCATGCAGTAACTAAACATAAAATACCATTTTTAACACAACAACAAAAATTGCATCGTTGACATTCATAAATATAGAATATTTTCATTTATTGCCTTGAACCATAATATGCAAAATGAATGAAATGAAACAAAGGACGAAGAACACCAACCTTCGAACTTCGGCAATCCTAGAACGACAAACAGTGCCTCCTACGAAACTTGAACCGGACTTCACCGAACATGGAACAACAACGAAAACTCGGAACGACCTCGACGTTCCGGACCTCGACGAACAAAACAACCTCACCGGACTGAAGCAACGACTGAGCTTACTTAGCAACGCAGCGACGCAGCAACAGCTGCTGTATTTTTGGCGCAGCACTGTTGCGTGAAGCTGCAACAAAGAAATCGTTGGACAGTTGACGACGGGGGGTGGTTGCGGGCAGTGGTTGACGGACTGGTTGCGAGATGAGGAAGACGATGGCGAACGATGGTCGACGGGCGCGAAGGAGTGAATGTCGCAGCTGGTTTTTTTGGTCGTTCGGACAGTAGGGGGTGAGGCTAGAGCTGAGGTTGACGACGAGCAATGGCGGGTGCGTGGGGGTGCGACTGGTTTCAGTCGGTGTTTGGCCGTGGGGGGTGGTGGTTATGGCGTTCGTTTGGGTGGTGGTTATGGACGGAGGTCGACGGACTGGGCTGGAGGTTGCTAGGACTGGTCGGAGGTGGTCGGTTTAGCGTCGGGAAGGTGATGGGTCCGACGGTGGGAAGGGGTCGTGGGGTGTTTCGGACGCAAGGGAGTGAAGCTTTTGGAGTAGAGTTTTTTTTTGGTTTTCTCTTCTTCTCATTCCTTTGAAGAAGACGGATCAACAGTGCTCCTTTTTCAAATTTTTCCAGTTCTCCTTCTTTTTTTTTTTTTCTTTTCGTTCGTTCTTCTTTTATGAAGAAGAAAGGGGAACAATACCCCTTTTTCCCATTTTTTTAAAAAGTCCCCCCGTCCCTTTTCGTTGGTCCGTGTTTTGTAATGCTTTGCCCATGAAAATGAGCCCCACGCGTGGTGGGGTTCGAGGCATATGTCCCCCACGCGTGGTGGGGTTCCCCACGTGTCCTGGACACGGTTAATTATGGGCTAGGTCCGAAAATTAGGCCTAAAACCGGGTAGTTTAAACCCGAATATTATTCTTTTGCCAGGACCCGAGAAATAGGAACACGTTGCTTAACTAGTCCTATGTAAGCAAAATAACTACCAAAAATAAGACTAGTATTTAAACAAAACTATATCTTTTTGAATATTTTCCAAGATTTAAAATAGCTACAAAATATTAATAAAACTATATTTTTTGTAATTTTCGTTTTTCTTAAATATTAAGATAAAATATGAAGTAATATTTTTTGTATTTTTCAAAGTTAAAAATGACTATAGAATATTAATAAAATTATTTTTGTAATTTTCGTTCTTTAATAAAGACGTAATATTTTTGTATTTTTTCAAAGTTATAATGACTGCAAACATTAATAGAACTATATTTTTGTAATTTTCGAATTTATATAAAGTACCAAAATAAAGTACAATTTTTGTATTTTTCAAGTTTATGAGAGATACATAAACTAAAATTTATATATATTTTTTTGAAATTTTCTTTTTGCGCCGAAATAAAGTAAAAATAGTTAAAATGACCGTGTTGGACCCAATTTCACATATTCACGCTAAAAATGTGAAAATTCTCGGGGAGGGTCAAAAATCACGTGCTTACAGCTGCCCCTCTTTGACTGGAAACACGAAGAGTTTTCCGACAAAGAACGACTAGCCGTGTTTTTGACCCGACCATTACTTGGACGGACTACACTTCAGGAAAGGGAGGGAATGTGACCGAGCCCTGGTATCCGAGCTGCCTACATATCCTTGGTTACACAGGAATCAGGCCACGTGTAGTTCGGGAATGAGAGAGATAGTGAAGTGTACCGAGGTGGAGAGCCGATCGAGGTGCCGTTCCGTTGAGGTTCCGGTCCGCGGTCCTGTCATTACAACAAAAATGAAAACTGAAAAAGACTAACTAAGCCTATCAGCTACTAGTTACAAGGATTCCTATCTCTTAAGTCTTCTGAAACTTGGTCTTGAGTCTTGAATGGTGCTTCATACAGACTTTTGGACTTGAACCTTGATACTTGCTAGTTGTAGGCGCTAGTTCTTGAGCAGATCACATCTGTTATCCACATCCGTGCTTCGGATTCATTCATTTTTCTCTTTTTTTCTTTTTCTTCTTTTTTTTTCTTTTTGTTTTTTGTGACTAGCTTTTGTTGACCCTCTCAGACTGTTGACTCGCATTCTTGGGGCGAGATTCTTGTTGCTTCTATCTTGGATTGAGTGCTGGGGATTTTTGTTGTAATCCTTCTGTTCTCCAGTGGGTCACTGCTTGATTTTGAAAAATGTTTTCTCCGTTCTACAGGCGGGTCCCTGACAATCAAAACAAACAAAACAAACAAAATTTTCTAACCCAGTTTGTACTGGGAAGGTTTGTGAGTCGTTAGCAAAATTGTAACTCACTTACACTACTGATGCAATGATGAGAGTGAACTAAAGACTAGGCTAGGATGTGCATCTCCTATGAGTAAAAACCAAAACTCTTGCTAGCAAATGTGTCTGCTAAAATAAAACCTCAATGACTCAAACTAGAAAGTGTGTCTTCTATGGTTGAATCGGAATGAGCTAAACTAGGAAGTGCATCTCCTAAGGGTGAAAACTCTAGTGACTAGAACTAGGAAGTGTGTCTCCTATGAACCTGAAAGACCTTGATTAGGAAGTGCGTCTCCTACGGGTAAACTTCAAAACTGGACTAGGAATTGTGTCTCCTATGGTCGAACTTAAAAATGAATCAAACTAGGAAGTGCATCTCCTAGGGGTGAAATCTTTTTAGGAAGTGCGTCTCCTATTGGTGAAACTGAACTTAGGAAGTGCGTCTCCTACTGGTGAAACTTATCTTAGGAAGTGCGTCTCCTACTGATAAAACTTGCTTTAGGAAGTGCGTCTCCTATGGTGAAACTGAACTTTAGGAAGTGCGTCTCCTATGGTGAAACTGACTTAGGAAGTGCGTCTCCTATGGGTGAAATGAACTTAGGAAGTGCGTCTCCTATGGTGAAACTGAACTTTAGGAAGTGCGTCTCCTATGGTGAAACTGACTTAGGAAGTGCGTCTCCTATTGATGAAACTTGCTTAGGAAGTGCGTCTCCTATTGGTGAAACTTGCTTAGGAAGTGCGTCTCCTACTTGTGAAACTGAAACTTAGGAAGTGCGTCTCCTACTGGTGAAACTTATTTTAGGAAGTGCGTCTCCTACTGATAAAACTTGCTTAGGAAGTGCGTCTCCTACTTGTGAAACTGAAACTTAGGAAGTGCGTCTCCTATTGGTGAAACTGAAACTAGGAAGTGCGTCTCCTATTGGTGAAATAAACTTAGGAAGTGCGTCTCCTATTGGTGAAACTTGTTTAGGAAGTGCGTCTCCTATTGGTGAAACTTGCTTAGGAAGTGCGTCTCCTACTGGTGAAACTGAAACTTAGGAAGTGCGTCTCCTACTGGTGAAACTTATTTTAGGAAGTGCGTCTCCTACTGATAAAACTTGCTTAGGAAGTGCGTCTCCTACTTGTGAAACTGAAACTTAGGAAGTGCGTCTCCTATTGGTGAAACTGAAACTAGGAAGTGCGTCTCCTATTGGTGAAATAAACTTAGGAAGTGCGTCTCCTATTGGTGAAACTTGTTTAGGAAGTGCGTCTCCTATTGGTGAAACTTGCTTAGGAAGTGCGTCTCCTATTGGTGAAACTTGCTTAGGAAGTGCGTCTCCTATTGGTGAAACTGAAACTTAGGAAGTGCGTCTCCTATTGGTGAAACTGAAACTTAGGAAGTGCGTCTCCTATTGGTGAAATAAACTTAGGAAGTGCGTCTCCTATCGGTGAAATTAACTTAGGAAGTGCGTCTCCTATTGGTGAAACTTGCTTAGGAAGTGCGTCTCCTACTGATAAAACTTGCTTAGGAAGTGCGTCTCCTACTTGTGAAACTTTTTAGGAAGTGCGTCTCCTACTTGTGAAACTTTTTAGGAAGTGCGTCTCCTATTGGTACAATGGACTTAGGAAGTGCGTCTCCTATTGGTAAAACTGAACTTAGGAAGTGCGTCTCCTACTGGTGAATGGATTTAGGAAGTGCGTCTCCTATTGGTAGAACTGAATTTAGGAGGAAATGCATCTCCTATGGGTGAAACTGAAACAAACCTAGGAGGAAATGCGTCTCCTATGGGTGAAACTGAAACGAACCTAGGAGGAAATGCATCTCCTGTGGGTAAAACTAAACAAACCTAGGAGGAAATGCATCTCCTATGGGTAAAACTAAACAAACCTAGGAGGAAATGCATCTCCTATGGGTAAAGACGTGGAATGTATTCCCTTATTATACAGGTGGGCGCCTATTGGTAAAGACACAAAATGTATTCCCTTGTTATACAGGTGGGTGCCTAGAATATGAAATGCACAGACAAAAGTATTCCTCTCGTTATACAGGTGGGCGTCTGTTTAAACTAAGACATAAAAGTATTCCTCTCGTTATACAGGTGGGCGCCTGGTCAAGAAATGTAAAGACTGAAACCAACATATCCTATTTGAGGGCGGATGAACCCAACATATCCTATTTGAGGGCGGATGAACCCAACATATCCTATTTGAGGGCGGATGAACCCGACAGATCCTATTTGAGGGCGGATGAACCCAACATATCCTATTTGAGGGCGGATGAACCCAACAGATCCTATTTGAGGGCGGATGAACCCAACAGATCCTATTTGAGGGCGGATTAACCCGACATATCCTATTTGAGGGCGGATGAACCCAACAGATCCTATTTGAGGGCGGATGAACCCGACAGATCCTATTTGAGGGCGGATGAACCCGACAGATCCTATTTGAGGGCGGATGAACCCAACATATCCTTAAGACTTAAAATGTCTTACCTCGAATACTTGCTGGGGATTGGGATGAATTTTCCCCCTTTTTTCATTATTATCTTTTTTATTCTTTTTTTTTTTTATTCTCTTTTTTTTCTTTTTGTTTTTGCACAGCTTCTTCCTTCGAAGACTACCTCCCTGGATTTACTTACCTGTTGGGGGGTAAAATGTTATCAGCTGGGGGTACCTGACTTCCAGAAAATTTTCTAAATGGAAGGAAAATTTTCTGCCCCAGTTTGATAATATCCCTTGTGGCATGCGTTTCTGCCTCAATGTCATTTCCCTTACCTGTTTCAAATCAAACAAAATTGTTAGTTTAAAACATGGTGGTTGGTTGTGATACTCCCAACGAGATGGCTTTTCCTCTTTTCCTTCCTTGCTTTGCGTTGCACAACTTGTTGGGGACGATTTTATTTGCTGGGTACAATCCCTTTCTGATGGGGATATCCCTCTTCTTTTGCGGCATAGCTCGGAAACTGGCATTTCCCCGACCTTTTAGTCTAGTACGGATTTCGCCAAATCATGCTCACTGCTTTCCTTGCTTTGTCCATGGGCCTTGGCCTTGAGGCTTATAACGCTTGTCAATCCTTCTGTCAATTCCCTTTTGCTGGGGACATCTGTATTGACACTGGCCTCGCGTTTGTTCCCTGCTGACTATACCCCTTGGATGTACTAGTCAGATCTCATTTTTGGAAAGCTGATGGCCTATTCGAAGTCACTTCATACTTGTTTTGACCAGACAGACTCTATTGGGGATTTTTCTATGAAAGGAAAAAGATAAAAGGGAACAGAATAAAAAGACAAAGGAAAAAAACATGACTCTTTTAACAAAAGAAACTATAAATAAAAACCCTATCAAGTGCAGATGCCGACTCTAATGGCCATGACATGCATATGGGGCCTATCCTTTACCGTCAATCCTCTTTCAAGATCTTCGATTGGCGATTCCCCATCTGATTCTCACTCTTATTCGACTTGTAGTGCCCGAAGGGTTTTCACTATCAAGCCTCTCTCATTTTGGTTTTCTCTCAGCTTTTATCGCCTTATGGTGTCTGTGAAGGTTTTCACCAATAAGACTCTCTCATTTGTATCACTTTCCAGCTGGGAATTTGGAGTGTTGCCGGCATGACTCTTTTTGTTGGAGATTAGAGTCCTTTCTGTTGTGGAAACAGAATGTTATGTTCGCCGGTGAGAATCTTATTTGTCCGACTCGGCATTTTTTAAAGACTGATCAGAAGGTCTTTCTTTGGACCGTAATGTGGGTTTTGGATAGGCTAGAAAGAAAAGGTATAAAAGGCTCAAAAATGCATTAATTTTGGGTTATTAGTTACAACCTTCGGAATTAGATTTATTTACATCAAACGCAACATATGCCCCAGTTTCTTGCTTGGGGATATTTTAATTGATTTCTTTCATTTTTCAAAACTATGACCGAGCCGTGAAGCGCCTACGTATCCTCTTTGAGGAATCAGGTCAAACGTAGTTCCCAATTCCTCTTTTTCATTTGATTCTTTTTTTTATCATTTTTCTTTCTTTCTTTTCCTTCTTTCATTTTTCCCTCTTTTTCGTTTTGTTGTTTTCTTTTCTTCTTTTTTTTTCTTCTTTTTTTTCATGCCATGCTTGCATTTTCTAGTCGTTTTTACTGATTCCGAACGAGGGGTATGAAAGAAAAACAAATAAGGCTCAAAAGGGGTAACGAAGGATAAAGTGTTTAGGTAGCAGAACAAAATGCCTTCGTCATTCCAGTCTTCAAGACATGCCAAGTGCAAACAACACAATTAAACAATAGATTTATAGTCTCTTCCGATGGTGCTAGACTTGACAATTATATTCAACATCTGTTTGTTCATTTGTCACTTCTAAACACCGCTGGGCGATACTCTCATTATCATGAACACCCTTCATGCCAATTTGGCGAATCTTGGTTTTAACGGTTTTTCTTCATATTTTACTTGCCCCAGTTCCACATGACTCGAGCTCTGAATAATCTCAAACCGTCCTTATTTTCTTTAAATGGTCTGGTCGCCTTTCCAGGGTTTTATGATTAACTTTAAAGACTAGGCCCAAAGTGTGTGCGCATGTCATGTCCCTAGAATCGGTATTGAGCGAAATGATAACACGACTAAACAAAAAGATGACTGGGAATAATCAAAGACCGGATTTTGCATTAGACTACCGGCGAAATGGTTTGAATAAAAAAAACAAAACAACCAGAATAAAATCCTAACACAAACTGGACAAAATTTAAACAATCCAGAACAAAATCCTAAAAACAAACTGGACAAGACAACATCCGACTCATAACCCTAATAATCCGAACAACAGAAATGACAACAAAATGAGCCACCACAAGCTTCTCTCTTGCTGACCCAGGAACAAAACGTCCTCCCACTTTATCAAAATTGGCATTTTAGCCACTGAGCTTTGCATCAATACTGCCGAGACCATTACCAGCTTCAACCTCATCAACCTCCGTCGGCAAATTCTCGAGGAGGTTCGAGTGCTCCATGTCACTGTTATTAATCGCAACCCGCCCTTCTCGGATCATTTTCTCTACTTCCCTTCTCCAGCTATGACAGCTCTCAATGTTGTGCCCTATGACATTGGAGTGGTAGGCGCATCGTGCTGCCGGATCAAAGCTCCTTGCAAGCGGATTTATAGTACATGCGGGGAGTGGCTCAATCGAACCAGCATGCCTTAGCCTTTCAAACAGACTGGCATAAGATAACCCGATGGGGGCGAGAGCATTTCCTCGTTTCAGCAACCTCTTCATTCTTGCATGTTGACAGGGCCGGAAACCTGATCCAGGTGGCTTTTGGTAGGCTTGTGTAGGTGGGTAGGCATTTTGTGGAGCCGGGTGCCTGGAAAGTGAAGTATGGCGGGGAAAGAAGTGGTGTTGGGGAGCGGAGAAGCATTGGGGAGCGATGGAGCTACTCGGGTAGCTGGGAAGGCTGCCATAAGTGGGTTGGGATGGAGAGTATGGGGGATCTTCCATTATGGTGTTGGGTGCTTGGGAATTGACCGAGTTCAAGAGACTTGGCGGTGGAGGGGGTGGTGCTTTTCCTGTTATCCATGCCTGATACATGTCTGCCACATGCTGTCTCAGCATTTTCACTTCTTCTACCAACCCGTTGTTCAGTTCGACCAATTGTTGTCGGTCATCAGTACTGACCCACTCGGTTCTGCGGTTCTGAGCCATTGTCCTTTGATTTTGCTTTGCAAGGAGGAGTTACCACAACCAACCACTCTCTTTATATGGACACATCAAAGGGAAGTCATCACGTTAGTGTTAGGGCATTGGACAAACAATCATATATCAGAGATACAATGTACCTAAGCAGTTAGACAATTGTGCCCCCTAAAAATCTTCCACACTCTCTTTTATTTATTTATTATTATATATATATATATATATTTTTTTTATATATTTTATTTATTTTTTTTATTTTTTTTAGTGGTGGTCGAATCTTATGGAGATTGCCTACGTATCATGTCCCTGCATGAATCAGACCTTGCGTAGTTCGGACCAATAAAATAAACAATAATGAACATTTTTTCTTTTCACTTTCCTATTAAAACAAACTGGGTTTCAAAGGTTTAAAGATGATCTACAAACTTGAAAATCAAATAACCCATATACTTTAATCAAGAGATTTATAAACTCAAAACAAAAGGCTAACTCCCTTTCTCTGTTCGACAAATGCAACCAAATGGTTATTTTTGCAAATGTGGCTCCTCCAAATTCCACATGAATTCGAGGCCGAAGAGGATTATTTTATGACACTTTTACAAACTTGTCCGTTCTTTTACGAAAATAACCTTTCGACAACTGAAAGATACTCTAAGGCTATTTTGGCAAGAACGGTTTAAGACGCGGCCGAAGCTGGGTCGGCTTATTTTGACCAAAAATCCGAACGGTATTCACCTAACTGCTGACTCTTTGTTTTTTTTCAAATTACAATGAAAACGTGGAGTTGCAAACACGGCCCTTCAGCGCCTCGGGGACGAAGATTTTTAAGGCTGTGCGGGTCAACTGGACTAAACTCCTAAACCTGACCCAAAAGGTGGCTGTTTATGCAAAGTCAGCCTTCCGGCGTCCCTTTCGGAAACATTAGGCTATTTATGACAAAACAGCATCACCTGACTTATTTATGACTCTTTTTATCGATTTTCAAATTAGAAAACTCAATACTGCAAACACGGCCTTTCAACGTCTCGGGGATGAAGATTTTTAAGGCTGTGTGGGTCAACTGGACCAAATCTTAAATATGACCCAAAGGTGGCTGTTTATGCAAAGTCAGCCTTCCGGCGCCCCTCTCGGGAACATTCGGCTATGTCTTGATAAAACAACGTCACCCAACTTCTTTATGACAAAATTAAAATTTGACATATTATTCTTTTATTATTTTTTTTTTGTTTTTGGCTATTTTAGCAAAGGCGGGGTTGGACCCGATGAGGGTTGCCTACGTATCTCACATCCGGTGAGAATCAAACCCGCGTAGTTCGGGCTAATAAGAATAAGTAGGCAAATAATAATAAGCATATGAACTAACCTTTTTTGAATTTTCGTTTAAAAGAACTACTTTAAAAGAAGCAAGGAAATATTATTTTTTGATTGATTTTCTTTTTAAAAGAAAGACTAATATTTTTGAAATTTCGTTTTTTTTATTCTAAAGAAAAGAAGAAAATATTTTTCGGAATTCTATCTTTAATATAAGAAATGCCCCTAAAATGCTTTTTTGAATTTTGAATTTTCTTTTCAATTTCTGAAAGAAGAATCAAAATATTTTCGGATTTTTTATTTATCTATTTTATCTATTTGAATTTTGAACTTTCTTTTGAATTTTTTTTGGATTATATATATACTTATTTTTGGAACAAATAATAAAATCACATTCAACGCCGGACTCTTTTTATTTTTATTTCTGGCATTTTCATAGACAAACAAAGTAAAATAAAATAAAACATTTTTTTTTAAAAAAAAACAGACTCTTTTTCATTTTCATTTAATGGCAAAACAAACTATTTTCTTTAATATTTTAAAAAAACCAGACAGAACAATGATGATTTTTTTTTATTTTTCCTTTGCTTTTAATATAACAAACTAACAAGACATTTTTTCATTTTCAAAATTTCGGCAGAGTTTCGACTCTACTCGGACTTCTATGCTGTTATTTTCTCCTTTTTTCACGATTTTCTTATATGTGGAAAATGATGACAACATACAAGATCTTTTTGCATTTTCATGCTTTGTTTTTATTTGTATTTTTATTTTTTATATTTATTATTTCTTTCAAAAATGTGGCATGGGAGACATAATGATTTCCAAGACTTCTTGGATTCCGCAAATGCTCCCCATGCGCTTTTCCCAACATATGAAGCGTGGGGGACATATGGGAATTCCAAGACTTCTTGGATTCCACAAATGTTCCCCATGTGCTTTCCCAAAAAGCAAGCGTGGGGGACATAGGGAATTCCAAGGCTTCTTGGATTCCACAAATGTTCCCCATGCTTTGATTAAAATAACATCATGCTGGAAATGACCAAATGACCCATACGCCCTTGACTAAATACAACATGTAGCACATAGGATGCCGAAAGATTGTCTATTATTTTCAGGTTGCTTGTCCTAGACGGACCCAACCCCTATGTTGAGTCCCCTAAGTCAAATGCACATGATGCAAATAAACGTTCCTACTAGGGATCCGGCATGTGGCTTTGTTATACTAGGTTCAAAAACCTGGGTCGGTGTTCTAGACAGTGTACCCGAGCGGACAACTCGAGCTGAGGAAGGAGCTCCTTTCCGGGAACCAAAAGGCCAGCCGGCTTAGAAACTTTCCGAGCCTCTTTTATTCAGGGTATGACACTAACAGAATAGGGAGTCTCAACCAGTAAGCACATCCCCGGAGGTAAGAAGAGAAAGGTTTCGGCACAGTTTATATACAGTTCAAATAATATCAAAGCGGTAAAAGCAGCATTTAGCACATTAGGCTCAAAACATGTAATAATCAGATAATAAATAAAGCCAAATAATAACAACTATTCTAAGCTCGAATTCTTAACCCTGAACCAGTGGTTCTGGGTTTAGTCTTCCCCAGCAGAGTCGCCAGAGCTGTCACACCTCCCTTTTCCGCGCCTGGGGGGGCGCAAAGGAGTTTTTTTCCAATTAAAGGACAATCAAAACGGGATTTATTTATTTATTTCAGAGTCGCCACTTGGGAGATTTAGGGTGTCCCAAGTCACCTATTTTAATCCCGAATCGAGGAAATGAATGACTCTATATTACAGTCTGCGTACCAGAAATCTAGATAAGGAATTCTGTTAACCCGGGAGAAGGTGTTAGGCATTCCCGAGTTCCGTGGTTCTAGCACGGTCGCTCAACTGTTATATTCGGCTTATTTATCTGATTTTTAATACAATTATGAACCATGTGCAAATTTTATCTTTTAACCGCTTTATTAATTATTATTATTAAGAAATGTGAACATCGCTTAAAACATATCTTTGGACTGTGTCACATGAAATGCACCCACAATCCGAAACATATTTTATTTGATGTTTTAGAATTTGGATTTGGGTCGCATGAAATGCGCACCCGAGTTTAAGAAAATTAAATTATTAAAGACGCGCCTAAAGCAACTAGCGCATTATTATTTTGCGGAGGCCGTGAAATTCGCTAAACAACCCTCCTGAATTCTAAGTAATTTAAACAAGTATTTACTGAGGGCCCCACAATTTGTGTTTTTATTTGGCGAGGCTCATCTCATTCTTATATATTTTTTTTTTTAAAAAGAATTTGCAACGTCATGAAAATGCATCTCGGGCCACGCCACAATCAATGCGCCCGTGACTAAAGACATATTTCGACTCTGTTGAGATTTGGATTTGGGTCACATAAATGTGCACCCGAGTTTAGGGAGATAACATTATTAAAGGCGCGCCTAAAGCAACTAGCGCATTATTATTTTTGGGGTAGGGCCGTGAAACTTGCTAAACGGCCCGTCCCGGAATCTAAGTATTTAATATATACGTTTAGAGGGCCCCGCGGCTTGTTTTTTTTTTTTTTTTTTATTTTTGCGAGGCTCGTCTCATTTTCACTTTTAAGGGAAACTTAAAACAACTACAATTTCCTACTAGTGAAGCCATCCGAGTTTAAAAAAAAACGATTCTAACCGGTAATAATATCCATAAAAAATGAAAAATAGAATAACCTCGTTCATATGCTCATATTAACTTTGAGCATGCAGTAACTAAACATAAAATACCATTTTTAACACAACAACAAAAATTGCATCGTTGACATTCATAAATATAGAATATTTTCATTTATTGCCTTGAACCATAATATGCAAAATGAATGAAATGAAACAAAGGACGAAGAACACCAACCTTCGAACTTCGGCAATCCTAGAACGACAAACAGTGCCTCCTACGAAACTTGAACCGGACTTCACCGAACATGGAACAACAACGAAAACTCGGAACGACCTCGACGTTCCGGACCTCGACGAACAAAACAACCTCACCGGACTGAAGCAACGACTGAGCTTACTTAGCAACGCAGCGACGCAGCAACAACTGCTGTATTTTTGGCGCAGCACTGTTGCGTGAAGCTGCAACAAAGAAATCGTTGGACAGTTGACGACGGGGGGTGGTTGCGGGCAGTGGTTGACGGACTGGTTGCGAGATGAGGAAGACGATGGCGAACGATGGTCGACGGGCGCGAAGGAGTGAATGTCGCAGCTGGTTTTTTTGGTCGTTCGGACAGTAGGGGGTGAGGCTAGAGCTGAGGTTGACGACGAGCAATGGCGGGTGCGTGGGGGTGCGACTGGTTTCAGTCGGTGTTTGGCCGTGGGGGGTGGTGGTTATGGCGTTCGTTTGGGTGGTGGTTATGGACGGAGGTCGACGGACTGGGCTGGAGGTTGCTAGGACTGGTCGGAGGTGGTCGGTTTAGCGTCGGGAAGGTGATGGGTCCGACGGTGGGAAGGGGTCGTGGGGTGTTTCGGACGCAAGGGAGTGAAGCTTTTGGAGTAGAGTTTTTTTTTGGTTTTCTCTTCTTCTCATTCCTTTGAAGAAGACGGATCAACAGTGCTCCTTTTTCAAATTTTTCCAGTTCTCCTTCTTTTTTTTTTTTTCTTTTCGTTCGTTCTTCTTTTATGAAGAAGAAAGGGGAACAATACCCCTTTTTCCCATTTTTTTAAAAAGTCCCCCCGTCCCTTTTCGTTGGTCCGTGTTTTGTAATGCTTTGCCCATGAAAATGAGCCCCACGCGTGGTGGGGTTCGAGGCATATGTCCCCCACGCGTGGTGGGGTTCCCCACGTGTCCTGGACACGGTTAATTATGGGCTAGGTCCGAAAATTAGGCCTAAAACCGGGTAGTTTAAACCCGAATATTATTCTTTTGCCAGGACCCGAGAAATAGGAACACGTTGCTTAACTAGTCCTATGTAAGCAAAATAACTACCAAAAATAAGACTAGTATTTAAACAAAACTATATCTTTTTGAATATTTTCCAAGATTTAAAATAGCTACAAAATATTAATAAAACTATATTTTTTGTAATTTTCGTTTTTCTTAAATATTAAGATAAAATATGAAGTAATATTTTTTGTATTTTTCAAAGTTAAAAATGACTATAGAATATTAATAAAATTATTTTTGTAATTTTCGTTCTTTAATAAAGACGTAATATTTTTGTATTTTTTCAAAGTTATAATGACTGCAAACATTAATAGAACTATATTTTTGTAATTTTCGAATTTATATAAAGTACCAAAATAAAGTACAATTTTTGTATTTTTCAAGTTTATGAGAGATACATAAACTAAAATTTATATATATTTTTTTGAAATTTTCTTTTTGCGCCGAAATAAAGTAAAAATAGTTAAAATGACCGTGTTGGACCCAATTTCACATATTCACGCTAAAAATGTGAAAATTCTCGGGGAGGGTCAAAAATCACGTGCTTACACTCATCCTCATTATCCAGGTGGACGCCTGACTTCTTTAATTCTCATCCTCATTCTCCAGGTGGACGCCTGACTTCTTTTTTCTCATCCTCATTCTCCAGGTGGACGCCTGACTTCTTTAATTTTCTCATCCTCATTCTCCAGGTGGACGCCTGACTTCTTTAATTTTCATCCTCATTATCCAGGTGGACGCCTGACTTCTTTTTCTTCATCAGGTATTTCCTGACACAAATATTGTATTTGCCCCTGTTTTAAATCAAAGAAAACTTCGTTAGTTTAAAGCCGGGTGGTTGACTGGGGTATTCTTGCCGATGGTGATGCTTCTCTTCGTTTCTTTTTATTGCCTTAGAATGGTTGAAAAGACTGTTTTGTCTTTGTCATTGATCCTTGACTATAGGATTCCCCTCTGTATGTTTTCCTTCGAACCCTTTTAACTGTAATCATATGTCCCTTCTGACTTTGCTGATCCACTTTTGATTTCACCTTTCTTACACCCATATCCTTTATCTTCCACTTTTTGTGGCCGTATTTTGCAACCTTGAATCTTGGTAATATACCTTGACATTCCTTCTTATTTGTTTGGAATAAAACTTATTTCAAAGCTTTTAGAAAAGTAAGATTATTAGTGACGAAACACGTTGATTTCGACAATTATAGAATGAAAAGAAAAATCCAATTTTGGATGACTGTTGGAGCAAGAATGAAAACTTATCTGATTGGAGTTACTGGCACCAATGATCATGGTATGCATTTCGGATTAATCAACCCAGTCTTTTAATCAATCTCCTTTCAATTGTCTCTTTTTTGTTTTTGCCAAAACTTCCATAACCCAACTTCATTTTTCATTTCACAGACCTGTTGGACTTGCAAAGTCTTAAAGAGTTTTCACTGATAAGCTTTCCTTATTTATTCATTTTTTTTTCACTTCCTTTTCGCCTTATGGTGCCTACGAAGGTTTTCACCAATAAGACTCTCTCATTTTTACTATTCTCTCAACTTCCGTCGTCTTATGGTGCCCGTGTGGGTTTTCACCTATAAGACTCTCTCGTTTTTACTTTCTTTTCTCGTTTGTACCAGAGTATTATGAACCATCTTCATTTGCTTGTCTCAGCATTTTTTCTAAGATTGGTCAAAAGGTCTTTCTGGTATGGGGTTAGAAATGGAAAAGCTAAATAATTTTGGTATGTGTTTAAAATTACAACTCTTGGAATCTTTTCTTATTTCTAATACAATTCTTGCCCCAGTTCCTTGATTGGGGTCGCTTGATGTTTCTTTTTGTGCATATTTTATGTATATTGTGCACCCTATGACCGAGCCGTGAAGCGCCTACGTATCCTTCTTTGAGAAATCAGGTCAAACGTAGTTCACCCAATAATAGTGATGATTTTTTTTCAAACCTTTTTTTTTTAAATTATTGATTCCAAGAGAGGGTAGGAAAGAAACAAGTATGGCTCAAAGGGGAAGCAAATGGTATAGTGTCTGGATAGCAGAATAAATTGCCTTTGTCATTCCAATCTTCGAAATAATGCTAAATACAAACACTCAAAAAGTTATGCATAATATCTCTTTACCGCGTCAGAATTGATCGCCATATCTATGCATTTGCCTTCAATGTCTGTTAAGCATAGTGCACCATTCGATAATACTCTGGTCACAATGAATGGTCCTTGCCAATTCGGGGCAAATTTGCCCTTTGCCTCGACCTGATGTGGAAGAATACGTTTCAGCACATGCTGACCTACTTCAAATTTCCGGGGACGTACCTTTTTGTTGTATGCTCTTTCTATTCTTCTTTGATATAATTGACCATGGCATACTGCGGTCAATCGTTTTTCATCAATCAAGTTTAACTGTTCTAGACGGGTTTTGACCCATTCATCATCATCAATCTTTGCTTCGGCGATGATCCGAAGGGAAGGAATCTCAACTTCTGCAGGAATTACTGCTTCAGTGCCATATACCAACAAATAAGGAGTGGCTCCTACTGAAGTGCGAACAGTAGTGCGGTATCCCAATAATGCAAATGGTAATTTTTCATGCCATTGTTTTGAACCTTCTACCATTTTCCGAAGTATCTTCTTTATGTTTTTGTTGGCTGCTTCTACTGCTCCATTCGCCTTGGGCCGATATGGGGTAGAGTTACGATGTGTAATCTTAAACTGTTGACATACTTCCTTCATTAAGTTGCTGTTAAGATTAGCACCGTTATCTGTGATGATCACCTTCGGGATTCCGAATCGACATATGATATTTGAGTGGACAAAATCGACCACAGCTTTCTTGGTCACTGATTTGAATGTCTTGGCCTCAACCCATTTGGTAAAATAATCAATAGCTACCAGAATGAACCTGTGCCCATTGGATGCTGCCGGCTCAATTGGTCCAATCACATCCATGCCCCAGGCAACGAAGGGCCATGGTGCCGACATTGTGTGCAACTCGGATGGTGGAGAATGAATCAAATCTCCGTGTATTTGGCATTGATGACACTTGCGCACAAAACTGATACAATCTCGCTCCATGGTAAGCCAATAGTAACCAGCTCGGAGGATTTTCTTTGCCAACACATATCCACTCATGTGGGGTCCGCAAACTCCTGAATGTACTTCAGACATGACAGCTGTAGCTTGTCTGGCATCTATGCATCTTAATAATCCAAGATCTGGTGTTCTTTTATACAAAACTCCTCCGCTTAAGAAGAATCCATTTGCTAATCGCCTAATGGTCCTCTTTTGATCTCCTGTGGCTTGTGCGGGATATATCCCCATTCTGATATACTCCTTGATGTCGTGGAACCATGGTTCACCATCAAATTCTTCTTCAACCATATTGCAATAAGCGTGTTGATCGTGGACTTGAATATGTATCGGATCTACATAAGCTTTGTCCGGATGGTGCAACATTGATGCCAGGGTAGCCAATGCATCGGCCACCTCATTATGGATTCTTGGAATATGTTGGAATTCCACTGATTGAAACCGCTGACAAAGATCATGTAGACATTGTCGGTATGGGATGAGCTTCAAGTCTCGGGTTTCCCATTCTCCTTGAATTTGATGTACCAAAAGATCCGAATCTCCCATGACTAAGATTTCTCGGATACCCATGTCTGCAGCTAGCCTTAACCCCAAAATGCAAGCTTCATATTCAGCCATATTATTGGTGCAATAAAATCGTAATTGAGCCGTAACAGGATAGTGATGCCCTGTTTCAGAAATGATTACAGCTCCTATCCCAACTCCTTTCATGTTAGCGGCTCCATCAAAGAAAAGTTTCCAGCCATACTTTTCAATTTGCTCCACCTCGTCGATATGCATTGTTTCTTCATCAGGAAAATAAGTCTTCAACGGCTCATATTCCTCATCGACCGGGTTTTCGGCTAAATGATCAGCCAGTGCTTGAGCCTTCATTGCAGTTCGAGTCACATAGATGATGTCGAATTCTGTGAGCAATATCTGCCACTTTGCAAGTCTTCCCGTTGGCATAGGCTTTTGAAAAATGTATTTCAATGGATCCAAACGAGAAATGAGGTAAGTAGTGTAGGATGACAAATAGTGTTTCAATTTTTGAGCTACCCATGTTAGGGCGCAACATGTCTTTTCCAGATGAGTATACTTAACCTCATAAGCTGTGAACTTCTTGCTAAGGTAGTAGATAGCCTGTTCTTTTCTGCCAGTGAGGTCATGTTGCCCCAATACACAACCAAATGAATTTTCCAAAACCGTCAGGTAAAGAATCAAAGGTCTTCCTGGCTCTGGCGGGACTAACACGGGTGGGTTTGACAAGTACCCTTTTATTTTATCGAACGCTTCTTGACACTCATCGGTCCATTTGACTGCAGCATCCTTTTTTAACAATTTGAAAATTGGCTCACAGGTTGTTGTGAGCTGAGCAATAAACCTGCTGATATAATTTAACCTCCCCAACAAACTCATTACTTCAGTTTTGTTTTTTGGAGGTGGCAGTTCTTGGATGGCTTTAATCTTTGACGGATCTAGCTCGATGCCTCGTCAACTGACTATGAATCCCAGCAACTTTCCGGATGGAACTCCAAATGCACATTTGGCAGGGTTAAGCTTGAGGTTGTATCTGCGAAGTCTCAAGAAAAACTTCCTCAAATCCCCAACGTGGTTGGCCTGATGCTTTGATTTTATGATCACATCATCCACGTACACCTCAATTTCCTTGTGTATCATATCATGAAACACTGTGGTCATTGCTCTCATATAGGTTGCCCCGGCGTTCTTTAAACCGAATGGCATTACCCGATAGCAATAAGTTCCCCATGGTGTGATGAATGCCGTCTTTTCTGCATCTTCTTCATCCATTAGAATTTGATGATACCCGGCATAACAATCCACGAAAGACCCTATATCATGCTTGGCACAATTGTCGATCAAAATATGGATATTGGGTAATGGGAAATTATCCTTTGGACTTGCTTTGTTGAGATTGCGATAGTCGACGCATACTCTAATTTTGCCGTCTTTCTTTGGCACAGGAACGACATTAGCCAACCAAACAGGATATCGAGTGACTCGAATGACCTTTGCTTCCAATTGTTTGGTGATTTCTTCCTTAATTCTCATACTCATATCAGGCTTGAATTTTCTCAGCCTCTGCTTGACAGGAGGCACCGTTGGATCGGTGGGCAATTTGTGGACCACTAAATCAGTGCTCAAGCCCGGCATGTCGTCATACGACCATGCAAAAACATCTTTGAATTCTATGAGTGCTTTAATTAACTCTTCTCGGATCTTTGGTTCGAGATGGACACTTATTTTAGTTTCCCGGACATTACTCGTGTCCCCTATATTGACGTCCTCGGTATCACTCAAGTTAGGTTTGATTTTTTCCTCAAAGTGAATTAACTCTTTACTAATCTCTTCAAAAACCTCATCTTCATCATATTCTGATTCATAATCACAATATATTTCTTGAATTAATATTTCGGAACCAGATTGATTTTTAAGACTGGGCTGAGGATTCCTCATGCATGCCATATCACTAGAGCCAGCGTAAAAGGAACTGTACAGAAAAGAAGAAAAAGAAAAGAAAGCTATTAGGAATGATAATAAAAAGGAAACTGCTTTTATTGGATGATGAAAGATAACAAGGTTTTGCACACTTCAAACCAACTGTAAGATAAACTTTGGGATTACAACCTTGAAATAACCCAAACAAACTGAAAGAAAATCAAAATAAACTACCAAGACTCCTTTCGAATTGGGAGAGGAGTGGCTTTCCAATTATTGAGCTTTGTTTCTGGCCCAACGAATTGAACTTCTGCGTTGCTACACCCTTCTCCGCTTTCCAACATATTCACATCACTAAACAATTTCTCGAACCTTTCAATTAATTCCTTCTCAGGATTGACCCGGGATTTAGGAATTGTTGTTATCGGGCGATTTTTAGCGCCGGTCTTGACAAAAGACTTTGACAGATGTGGTACTGGTTTTGGAAGAACCCATGCTTGGTGTTTCAACTTCCTGGCCCTTATCACGTCATTGGTGGTGGGTATGAACCCTAAACCGAATGTTCCCCAGTTCTCGGGGAGAGATACTGGTTGTACAATTCCTTGCAGAAATAAGCCCAGACCTTTGCCGGGTATAAAGCCATTCTTTAACATTTCATAAGCTATCATGACTGATGCAGAGGATATCCTTGGATTCGGAAGGTATTTTCCTTCTGGAATTTTCTTTATCGACACTGTGTTTGTCACTTGGTATACCCATGGTCCCTGGTCATTTTCTGTTCCCTCGACCGGTACAATGGTACTGCTGTGAGCATTTAAACTTTCTTCTCCATACACGACTACTTCTTGATGATCCCATTCAAACTTGACAGCCTGATGTAGTGTTGACGGGACTGCTTTAGCAGCATGGATCCATGGTCGACCCAATAACAAGTTGTAAGAAACAGATATGTCCAACACTTGGAATTCCATTGTGAATTCAACTGGCCCTATAGTTAGTTCCAACACTATGTCGCCAAATGAATCTCTGCTTCCACCGTCAAATCCTCGTACGCAGATACTATTCTTCTGGATCCTCTCCTCTTTAATTTTTAATTTGTTTAAAGTGGAGAGAGGGCATATGTTTGCACTGGACCCATTGTCAACCAATACCCGGGTTACTACGGAGTTTTCACATTTCACGGTGAGGTAAAGAGCTCTGTTGTGCTCGGTACCTTCCACAGGTAATTCATCATCAGCAAATGTAATTCTGTTTGTCTCAAAGATTCTGTTGGCTATTTTGCCCAAATGATTTACAGAGATCTTTTCAGGAACATGAGCTTCATTCAGGATTTTCATCAACGCCAGACGGTGTTCCTCTGAATGGATCAGTAATGACAACAATGAAATTTGAGCGGGGGTCTTCTTTAATTGATCCACAACAGAATAATCATGGAGTTTCATTTTTCTTAAAAACTCCTCCGCCTCTTCTTCCGTCACAGCTTTCTTTGTTGGCATTGGATTGTTTTTAGTTTTTCTCAGCTCTTCGGGAGTAAAACATCTTCCCGAACGAGTCAAGCCTTGCACCTCACACACTTCTTCCTTGATTTCTTTGCCCTTGTACATTACGGTCATCCGTTCATAGTTCCATGGGATGGTTTTGTTGTTGATGATCGGCAGCTGGATTACAGGTGCAATAATAACCCGATCTGTACGTGCTCCTTCCACGAATACAACGGGTTTGTTAGCAACCCCTGGTACTATCACTTTCGGCCTTTCTTGTTTTGCGGCAACTTTGGTCGATGATGCCTCATCGACTATTATAGATGGTTCATCACCATTTTTGTTCTGCTTAGACACCGGCTTCTCCTCCATTAACTGCTTATCTGGCTTGGTTTCATGAGTTTTGATCATCATGACAGTTTGTGACGGCTTCTTTGTCTCTCCATCAGCTTGTATGATTTCTATCATGTTAGCCTCTTGATGGGCTGGCATTGGATTTCTATTGATATTTGGAGCTTCGGGGTTTTGAACCTCGATTTTATTAGTATCAATCAACTCTTGTATTGCATTTTTCAAATGCCAACATTTCTCCGTATTATGGCCTGGTGCACCGGAGCAATATTCACATCTAATGGTGTAATCCAGATTCTTTGGAGGAGGATTGGGTAGCTTGGATTGTATTGGTCTCAACATGTCTAGCTGTCTCAGCCTGTGGAACAGACTAGTGTAAGACTCTCCCAATGGAGTGTAAGTTTTCTTTTTCTGTTCCCTTTCTCCCTTGAATGTTGGCCTCGGCCTAAAACCTGGTCCGGGATAGGCTCATGGGTAAGTATTTGGTGTGACAGGAGCATGCCAATTGGTGTGAACAGGTGGCTGATTGTATGCTTGAGCATGGTTAATGGAAAAATGAGGCTCTGAAGGGTGATAGTAGTGTTGGGATGAATCATGATGGTAAGCTGATTGGCGAGGTCGTGGTTGATTATAGTAAAGCGGTGAACCTCTGGGTCCCGACCAAATTCCTGAATCAACTACGGCTGCTTCCTCTCTCTTTTTCCTTCCGATTCCTCCGACCCCGCCTTGAATAGCTTGAGTAGTTGCCTTAATTGCTGAATAGCTCATGATTTTATTTGTCTTGAGACCTTCTTCCACCATACCTCCCATCTTTACTACTTCGTTGAATGATTTTCCAACCGCTGAAACCAAGTGGGCATAGTAAGTTGGTTCCAAGGCTTGGAGGAAGTAGTCTACCATTTCGCTCTCCTTCATAGGAGGATCTACTCTTGCTGCCTGTTCTCTCCACCGAAAACCATACTCTCTGAAACTCTCATTGTGTTTCTTCTCAAATTTGGTCAAAGATAATCGATCTGGGATGATTTCCAGATTGTATTGGAAATGGTATGCGAATGCCTGTGCCAGGTCATCCCAGGTGTACCATCTTCCATGGTCCTGGCGTGTATACCACTCCAAAGCTGATCCGCTTAGACTTTGACTGAAGTATGCCATTAATAATTCATCCTTTCCCCCAGCTCCTCGCATCTTGCTACAGAAACCCCTTAAGTGGGCTACCGGGTCGCCGTGCCCGCTGTATAAGTCAAATTTGGGCATCTTGAAGCCAACTGGCAATTGTACATTGGGGAATAAGCATAAATCTTTGTATGCTACACTGACTTGCCCACCTAATCCCCGCATGTCTCGGAACGATTGTTCTAGACTTTTGACCTTCCTGAACATCTCTTCTTGTTCAACATTTTTGACTGGCTTGTCAATTTCGGTTGGGAGATCAAACCGAGGAGTAGTTGAATTGATTTCGGAGGCTTTGAAGGTGGGCTCCGGGGGTAATATTGGTTGTCTTGGGCCTGAAATGTAGGCTCACTAGGAGATTTGTGAAATGTAGCAGGGGGAGGTGCTACGAAAACAGGAGTCATAGGTGGAGGAAAGTACGGAACTGGTTTTGGAGGTGGAGACTGTGGTGTCTGAGAGGTGGTGCCTCGGTAGTGCTGATAAATGGGGAAACTTGGGGATAATTCAGTGGTGATATTATCCTGAGTTTGGGTCATTGATGGAGCAGGGTTATTTGGGTAAGATGGGGGTAACTGTCCTGTAGACCAAGCTTGGTACATCTCAGCCATTTGCTGCTTGAGCTTAAACATCTCTTCTTTCATTTTCCCGACATCCATCTCTTCTATCTCCATACCTGTGTCAACATCTGGGATAGACATACTTTCGGGTATCGGTCCTTTTGATCTTGTGTGATAGTGATAATATGCCAGTATACTCTTTAGAGAAACTAACTGCTTGAATTCTGAAAATGGACAAACTTGTTAGTTTTGAGAATTTAACACATATATAATCACACGTTGAGATGCAATGCTCCTAGACAAATAATCCCTTTCTATTATGTATTTGCTCGGCTGCTTGTGTCGTCCCAGCCTTCTTGAAATTTTTATTGTTATTCATTTTTATTTATTATATATATCTTTTATCGTGGTGGTCGAATCTGAGAGATTGCCTACGTATCATGCTCTTTACATGAATCAGACCTTGCGTAGTTCGGACCAAAGGCAATCATTTTTATTCATTACACAAAGATGGAATTACATTTGAAAACTTTAAGAAAATGGCTTGAAAACACACACACTTAAATCAAAATAAAAGATACAATTCATAACATCTCACAACATGCCCCATTTTCCATTTTTGTTGTCAAATATTGGATTATCTGCTCAATGTGGTGCTTGACCCGGATGGCCTCCCAGCGTACGATACATCCTTTCCAACTCCATTGCTAGATGACGAGCAAAAGTGGGCGCATGCTCAGTAAATCTTTCATAATCCATTCCTTGGCAGTTTACATAACTTTGAGATGTGAAGACTGCCAGGTCGTGGATTTGTGCCCTGAAACCTTGGAGACGTTGGTCTTGGTCTTGCAATTGCTGCTGACGAGTGGTGGCTATATCTCTGACACGGTTCTCACGATCTAGAGCTGATTCTAACAAAGCTCGGAGTCTGGCCTGCTCTAATCTTGCTTGCGCTCTTTCCCTGTCGAGGTCTGCTTGTTGGTGTTCTCTGTTGCATCTTCTTGCCTCTTCTAGTTGTGCACGAAGCTGGTCTTCTGATCGCATCCAATAGTCTTTTTCCTTCTTGAATTGTGCCTTGTCTTTTTCGGATTGCCTATCTTGGCGTTCCTTGTTAGATCTGGCTTCTTCGTTTAATTGTTGGATCCTTTCTTTTGCTTTGCTCAATGCCCTTTCGTTTTCCGCAAGAATGGAATCATAATCTTGCATTCTTTCAAAGAGATTGGCGATGGTTTTTTGATCCTTCCAGCTCCTCTTTGGCGTTTCAGAAACTCTTTTCATTTTTTGGAATCGAGCATGAAGATTTTCATTCTCACAAGCTAGACTCTTTTTCTCGCCTTCGGCTTCTTGTGCTTGCAAATCTTTCTCCAAACTGAGGCTTCTTAGATTTTCTTTTAGGGCATGGATAGTTGCTTTGTACCCTTTTTCTTTTTCTCCCCAGATCAACCGCTCTTGGATTTTATCATTGAAGTTTTGAACATGGGGTCTTTTTGTTGGCCTTTTCAGCTCAGGTTCTGGTACATCATCCACGCGAGACCGTTTTTCGAACCACCTTGCATATCCAGGATTCATCTCACCCTTTGTAGTGTCTGGGACTTGAGTATCACTTTTCAAGTATCGACATCCATTCCACATCTGCTGAAGTAGAGCTTCGGGAATAGTGGCTTCTGGGTGTAATTCGATTACTTGCATACTCAAATCTTCATCATCAGGAACTATTTGATATCTCCCTAGTTGCCTTAGGACTCTTAGTGGTGCATACGGCTGAATGCTTCTCAATCCCAATAGTAGCAGATAACTATTTGAGGTTGACATATGTATTACTTCCCTCATCGGGAGCCATCCCAGAGTCCATTCAATTTGATTTGCCGTTAAAGCCTTTAGATGAGATACCCATGCTTCTATCCCTTCTGGAGCTTGATAATTTTTTGTTCTTTCCTCATAGCTCTCGATGCAATTATCATTTTTTGACCCATATTGTATGATCTTGGGCTGTTGTTGGAGATGCTCCATCACCCACATTTGCAACAAAATTTTGCATCCTTCGAAGACCGTTGCTCCTGATTTACATAAAGTCAGAGCCCGATAAATATCTGATAGAATGATGGGGACAAGGGTGTGATTTTCTTTGGTGGTAAGGATTTGCACAACTTTTGCGGTGCGAATATCAATTGTTCGCTCTTTATTTGGGAAGACCATGACTCCTAGAAAAGCCACCATGAAAGCAAATCGACGGTGAATCTGCCAAGTGTCTTTGTTTTGCTTATTAGTAAGGCCTTTTTCATGAATTTCAAACCCATCTGACTTTCCGAACCTTGAATACAAAAAGTTGAAGGAACAACATCCATTGATGACATTGTTTTTCCTGATTTGACTGCTGATGTTCAGAAGACCGAAGAATCGATGTACCGAAGGAGCCTTTGTGAATATCAAGCTTTGATTTCTTAGACTTCCGTCAAAACCAGCATATCCAGCTATCTCCTCTAATGTAGGAGTAAGCTCGAAGTCAGAGAAACGAAAGACATTGTGAACAGGGTCCCAAAAAGTTACTAACGCCGCAATCAGATCATCACGGGGTTTAACTTTCATAATGTCCGTGAGATTTCCCAAATGCTTGACGACCCATTTTTGACCATCTTCGCCTAAATCATACCACCACATTTGAAGCTGAAATAGAAATTCTTCCGTACTTGTGGATGAGGGGCTTTGTGTGGTGCTTTTTTTGTATCTGAAATTTAATTTTAATAAAGTCAAAATTCATTTTGGGAAATTTATACTAAAAATTATTTTCGATTTTTTTTTATATATATATATATATATTTTTTTTTATTATTTCATTTATTAAATACCTTTATTGCAAAATTTAAAAATCATTTTTTTTTCCGAACATTTTTTTTTTATTTTTTTTTAAAAAACAACTCATTTTATTCCTTTCTCCTTACCATGATTTTATTTAAGCTGGTCAACAAGCATGTTCGAGGCAAATGAATGCACAAGTAACAAGTAGGATGCATCATGATGGTCTTTTTATTTTGGGTTCACCTGTCCTAGACAGACCCAACCCCTGTGTTGAGTCTCCAAGGCCAAATGCATATGATGCAAATATTCGTTCCTACTAGGGATCCGGTACATGGCTGAGTTATTCTAAGTGTAAAACCTTAGGTTGATTGTTCTAAACCTGGCTTACCCAAACGGACAGTTTGAGCCGAAGCGGGGGCAACGTACCGGGAGCACGAAAGTCTGCCCGGCCTAGTTACTTGTCCCAACTCCGTCTTATTTGGTATGACTTTAACAGAAAGGTGGGTCACGCGCACGTGTACACCATAAATTCAGAAGACTCAGAAAGAAGGGGGTTTCGTAGCAGTTGTATATATTCACAATTCAAATAATATTAAAGCGGTAAAAAAAACATTTAGCATATTAGCATATAAACAGTTGAAAATCATATAGTAAATAAAGCCAATTAACACAGATATTTTAAGCTCGAATTCTTTAAACCCTGAACCAATGGTTCTGGGTTACAGTTTCACTTGAATCCCCAGCAGAGTCGCCAGAGCTGTCGCACCTCCTTTTTGCCGTGCCCGCGGGGCGCGTGGGGAGTTTTCTCCAATTAAAGGACAGTCGAAACGGGATTTATTTAATTATTTAAGAGTCGCCACCTGGGAATTTTAAGGCGTCCCAAGTCACCAATTTCAATCCCTGAATCGAGGAGAATATGACTCTGTTTATTATTCTGCGAACCAGAAATCCTGAGTAAGGAATTCTGTTAATCCGGAAGAAGGTGTTAGGCATTTCCGAATTCCGTGGTTCTAGCACGGTCGCTTAACTGTTTTTATTATTGGCTTAATTATCTTGATTAAATTTATTGATGTTACATGATTTTTGCTACCGCTTATACTTACTATGATTGAGGACCCTTCTTTGAATCGAATTACGCGTACGTATATTCGTGTTTTTTAAAAAAAATTGCGGACTTGTGTCACGCGTACGTGTACACAATAACTTTTGATAATATATTTAAGCAATCATTTCTCGAAATTGTGTCGAATCAAGAATATTTGTTTTTCTTGAATAGTGAACCGTACATCTCGGGTTTTTATGAAATTGATTTCACGCCCTTGGAAAAATCCTTTTATTAAATATTCGTTCGAAATTGCGCGTACGCATAATCCGAATTTTTACTTTTAAAAATATAACCAGGGTACGCGAACGTATCCCTGATTGCGCAAAATATTTGTAATGGTTTAGGGATTTTCCACAATTGTTTATTATATTCATGTATTTCTTTTATGTGAAAATCATGAGAAACTCCTATTTAGAGGCTTATAAATTCTTTGAAAAGAATTCGCAATCTATTAGAGGTTGTTCGTCGATTATGATTTTCGAATATAAGTTATATTCATTCCAACTATTCAAATTCAAAGAACAGAATAAAAACATGATTAATACTATTTTTAAACAAATATGACATATATATATATATATATATATATGCCAAAGAATAAATTGCATATGAAACTGAAAATAAATGATTCATAAAGGAATGAAATATTTTCCGAGAATTTTTCATTATTTACTTAATGCAAATTCTATTTCTAATTATCATTGATGTAAAGTGTGGCAATTTATGTTTGTACATATCTTTTCATTCTCATATACTCGCTTTTAATCTAATAGGCCTAATTATTTGGTCACTTTGTTTTATGAAGGTAGATAAGCATCGAATTTATAGAAAGGGAATTATTATACAAGTTAATTCAACAAAGTTACCTTACATGCAACCTAACTGTTTGGCGTAAACATTCATAACGTTTTAACATCATGACGAGCTATACCAACTTTCTTTACTCATATGATTATACCTGTCATCATACCATATAATAACTTATACCAATCTAAACAAAATCATATTTGTTACAAGATATTCTACTAATGTAACTTCTTAATCTTTACATTTAGCTAATGGTATTATGGGATGTAATCAATGGCCCATTTTTATGCCTTACTCCCTGTTTTGACAATTCACATATACCTATACCAATGAGATTTCGGAATGGCTAACATTATTACAAAAACTTTATATGAATTTCAAAATAAGACAATTTAACTCATAGCTATCAAATTGAATTCACTACTAGTTAACTAACATAAAAATGAAATTAAAACTAATGAACTTGGACAATTGGAAAATAGCATTTCAATTCAAGCTTCATTGATGAGTCATGTTGAAATCTCTTTCCAACTTAAAATTTAAAAGACATGTACCTGAAAATGGAGGCAGAAGGAGTAAAATTCAGCAGTAGCAGCAGTAACAAAATCAGCAGAATACCAGTTTTTCCACAGATTTGAGCAATAATAAGACCCGAAGAACCCAGATGAATAGTGATAGAAACTTGAGAAAAATTTCAGATTTCACCGAACAATATTCACAAGCAAACAACGGACAGATTCTAGAAAAGTAACATTTTTCAGATTTTCAGTTTCTTTCCTGTTTCGGACTTCTTGTTTCTGATTTTTCTGTTTCTGTTTTCCTTTCTTTCTATCTTCCTTTTCAAATTTCTGTTTCTACTTGACTTCCCTCTCTCAAATTTCCTAAAATTTCTCAATAAAGAACTCTTAAACTCTGTTTTTAAACTCTCTCTAAGCTCTTTTTTTTTTGAAAAAACTCTTCTTTTCCCTCTTAAAACTCCTTGAAATAACTGATTCCCCTTCTATTATGAAAAGCTGATTTCCCTCTCTCTGGAAACTGATTTTTTCTCCCTTCCAAAATCTCTTCCAGTCTCTCCTAAAATTCTCTAAGGTCTGCCTCTTTTAAGCTGTCCAGCTCCTGTATTTATACAGGGCTGGTTGCACCTTTGTCATGGTGGCTGGACCCTTTATCCCTTTAAAAATTAGAAAGTTTCCATTAAAAACTACTTTTTAATACTTTATGTGATCCTAACATGATTTTCAGCAGCCCCATTATCCCTTGTTCCCCCTTTATTACTTAAATATAGCCATTAACACTCCATTATCAGCCCACTATTATATCATATTACTCTTACTGTTTTATCTGTTTCATTCCCAGAAATGTCCCTAAAATCCTACTGTAATTACTGTCCAAGTTATCTGAATTAAACTTGTTTAGCAGCTAACAACCAATTCCTAAATCAAATAACATTCTGTCCTTTCATTGTTAGTTAATTGACCCAACAAACTCAATGTCTAATAACTAATGGACAAGCTAGATTCAGATTGAGCAGCTGAACTTGCATACAAACACATTAACACTACGCAGAGCTTAACAGAACCAAAAAAATTGAATTGAAATTCAGATCAACATAAATGCAGGGGCATTGTCAGTATACTGACAATGCCCTGAAACTTACTGGTTCAGAAATCAACATATACACAGCATTCATTTTGACAGACTCATTGAAATGTAAACAAGGGTGATTTAACTGACGAGTATTAATTTAAACTGATTATCTACAACAATTGTCCATAATTGGTCTAAAACAATAGAAGCAGACTGTTTTTTTTATTAGCATTATCATAAGTGAGAATTCATAATATAACTAATCGACGAACTTAATCGAGTCGATTACTTACATTATGAACAATCACAACCAACTGAAACAGTTTCATATTTGACCATATAGACGGGCATGAGACAAAGGTGACAGAATTAATCAAATAAAATCATGAAAAATTAACAAGCTATTAAGACAAACAACAACACACGTAGAATACACAAAATAATAGAAAAAATACCTTTGAATCTTCAATTTTAATCCGACTCGAACTCAGCTTGGATTTGGATTTTTGTTTGAAATCAAACAGACCTTAGTCGAAGTATTTTCCACTGAAAATACTTCGACTAAGGTCGATTGAACCTCAATCTTTACTTAATCTGAACAGAATCCGAAAGTTTGGTATTTTTAGGGTTCTTAAAAATTCGATTTGGGATTTAACCATTTCTGGTCAGATTCGAGAAGAACCAAACATGACACAAGGGTGAGGGTAGCCTAGGGGTCATTTGGTGTCAGCTTAAAACAAATCTGAGCTTGTTCTTGTTTGGTCCGAATCTTCAAAAGAAGATTCGAGAAGCTCGGAACTGATTCGAGCCAAACAAACAACAGATCCATACTCAGGATGACTAGGGGAAGCTATGGTGTTAACTAGGTGCTGATTGGTTTAGATCAGGTTTTCAGGCCAACCTTCGATTTAAGATTCGAAGGGTTGGGGCCTGATTCGAAGGAATCTAAGGTCATATTCGTGTAGGGGACGTTCAGAGGGTTCTGGGGTGTCAAGATGGTGACCGGCGGCGTTGATGCCGCCGGGTTTCAGGCGGTGGAATCCTAGGGCGGCTAGGGTTAGGAGTGGGGGTTTGGGGGACGATGATGAACAGTGTAGGAGGGGGGTGTTCAGTTAGGGGCCGGGGTAAGGCTTGGGATTTATATAGGGGTGGGGTGGATTGGTATCGTCCGTTGGATCAAGTAGAATGGATGGCTAGGATCAATCCACTTAACCAAACGACATCGTTTGGTTTAAGTTGGGAAAGGGGTCAACCCGGGGGTGAAATGGATCGGGTCTGGGTGAGTTTTTGAGGCCGTAGGATCAGGATGGATGAACGGTTCAGATTTGATTGCCCTAAACGTCGTCGTTTCTTTTGTGCAGGGGCTGAACTGGACCGTTTGATTAACATGAATCAACGGCCCAGATTAAAAATCCAGAAGCGACGTCGTTTGGTCTGGTCTGAATTGGACCGGACAGGGGATGTTGGATTGGGTTGTTGGGGTAATTGGGCCTGGATTTAAATCCAGGTCCGATTTTTTATTCCTTTTTCAACTAATTCATTTTTCTAATTTAAATTTTCAATTTTAATTATAAAACAATTTTAACTTCACAAAAATATATTAATTACTCTATAACAACTATTTAACACATAGTCAAAACATTAATCACACAGTAACACATTTAAAAATAGAACGAATGCATATTTTTTGTGATTTTATTTAAATTATCTCTTAAATGCATAATTAAATCCTATATGCATGCAATATGTATTTTATTTTATTTTTCATTTTATTATGACAAAATAAACATTTACGGACATAACACAAATATTTAACACCAAGCAAATTCAAAAATTACACAGTAAAAGAAATTTATTTTATTTTTTGATTTATTTTTGGAGTAGTTTTCGTTAAGGCAAAAATCACGTGCTCACATCTGTGATAAAGGAAGTTTTTTCCTCATCTAAATGATCCATCTTTATCTGATTATATCCTAAATAGGCATCTAAAAAACTCAACAACTCATGTCCTGCAGTAGAATCAATTAGTTGATCTATATACGATAAAGGAAATGAGTCTTTAGGACAAGCTTTATTTAAGTCAGTATAATCTACACAAACTCGCTATTTCTCATTGTTTTTTGGTACTACTACAATATTAGCTAGCCAGTTAGGATATTTTACCTCTCGTTTGGACCCAATTTTTAAAAGATTTTATACCTCATCCTGAATAAACTGATTTTTGAAGAATCCTTGCTTCCTTTTCTTCTATTTGACAGGCGGATATGATGAATATTTATTTAGCTTGTGAGTCACCACCTTCGGTGGTATACCTGTCATATCTAAATGTGACTAAGCAAAGCAATCTGCGTTAGCTTGTAAAAATTTGACAAGTTTACCTTTCATTTCTGAGCTTAGCTTCATTCTAATATAAACTTTTTTATTAGGCCACTGCTCAGAAAGCGTGATAGCCTTGAGTTCTTCTATTATTGTTTTGATGTTTTCATTCTCTTCTGGCTCTTGAATGAAATCAGGCCTTGAATCTATGTCCGTTTGTCCACCTTCAGTTGAGGTTTGTGCTTATTTGTCCTCAACTAAATTCTGTAATTGCTATTTTTCATTTGCACCATCGTTCACTATGCTTCAATTCGCCACTGAATTGATACTTCTAAAAGCTTGCTGATCTCCATGGATTCTTCTAATCCCCCATTGAGATGATAATTTAATAACTTGATGCGAAGTAGATCGAATAGCATTCATATCATGAATCCAAGGCCTTCCCAGAATCATATTATACACCATGCCCGTATCTATCACTTGGAATTTCGTATCTTTGACAACTTCTTCTGCAAATGTGGTAAGCACTATTTTCCCTTTTGTAACAGTGCTTTAAAATTCAAATCCAGATAAGGTACGTGCTTTGGGCACCATTTTGTCATCAGGTTGCATCTCGTTTACCACTCTTAAAAGAATGATATTTACAGAGCTACCTGGATCAATGAAAACTCATTTCACATTAGTATCATGTACAAGTAAAGATATTACCAGTGCATCATTGTGAGGGATCATCACGCCATCTGCATCATCAAACGTTATACTCTTCTTCTAAAACTTGGCGTACTCGCTTTCCGTGGGTAACCGTGAGTTTTGATGTCTTTTTTGCTGTCGTATATGTCACACCATTGACCTCCTCACCTCCGCTTATCATATTAACCGTCCTTTTTGGTGATGGAGATGAAGAGGCTTTTGTCTATTCTTTATATACGTTTGCTTACCCTTTTCGCTGAACAAGTCAGTTAAATAACCTTGTATTAACAAATGCTATATTTCACTTTGCAGCAATCTACAATTTGTTGTTTTATGACCGTGGTCGTTATGAAATTCACACCAGAAATACGGATTTCTCCTTCTAGGGTTCGATCTTATTTCTTTTGGCCACCACACTTTATCTCCCATACTCCTTAAAACAACAACCAACTCAGAAGTGCTAATATTGAAGCTATAATCACCAATCTTTGCCTTTGTATTAACATTGTTGTCCCGCGCATCTCGCTCTTTCCCGAACTTGGTTGATGAACCCGGGTCTCTGTCTCTTGATCTAGAACCATACCTTAGATTTTCTTGTTTAGAGTGTGAATCCCATTCTGCTGGTCCCATGTAAGGTTTGTACCTGTTCTTACCAGACCTTTTTTTTCAGTTTCTGATCGCCTCGAACTTGTTCTTTCATCACCCCGTGATCGAGTGATAGTGTCTTCTTCTATTAGGTACTGAGCGAATTTGTTCCTTGAGTCTCCTCGTGGCTTCTGAGCTTTTTTCTTTTAAGTTACTTGCAAATGCCATGACTGCCCAATTATCAGGTACCCGCGGTAACATCATTCTTTCATACTGAAATCTATCCACAAATTCCCTGAGTAGCTCTGTATCTCCTTGTTTTATTTTGAAGATACCTTCCATCCTCTTCTCAACTTTTTGAGCTCCCGAATATGCTTTTATAAATGAATCTACAAGCTCAACAAAAGAATCAATAGAATTTTCTAGTAAAAGAGAATACAATGTTAGTCTCCTTTCGTGAGTAATTCGCCAAATTATATTACCAGCACCGACTCAATGCTTGGTTAAATCATTGCCTTTCACGCTAGTTGTAAACGCAGTTACATGATCTCGTGGGTCAATTGTTCCATCATACTTCGGGATATCGGGCATTTTAAACTTCTTTGGAATTAGCAAGGGAGATGCACTTGGCTTCCAAGGCTGTTGTGAATATTTGTCAATATCCACTCCTTTAATTACGGGTGGCACACCAGGTATTTGTTCCATGCGATCGTTCTGCTCCTTGAGCTGCTTCTTCAAAGTTAGTACTAAACTTTGTAAATCAGAATTATTTGGTGTACTTGACCTTCCATCGCGAGATTCGCTGGGAGTTCCTCCGCTTCCCGAATTAGCAAGTTCCGAGCGTGGGTTTTCTGTGGTTACAGTGTTGTTTGGAGGTGGAGCTGGTGGCACAGTTGGCAATCCACTAACAAAAGCTTGAAGAGCATTGTTGACGTATTCTGCAATTAGTTGTTTTAATGCGTCCTCGACAGTTTGCTCGTCCCCTTGTTGATCATTCGTGTGTGATGTTGATCTTTGAGGTGTCCCCTCCCGGGACTATAGAGGAGAATTTTGAGGTGAAGGGATTGGAGTTCCTCCATCCTGTTGGTTCTATTGGTTCAGTTGGTTGTTGCGTTGGCAGTTGACATGATTGTTTGAAAAGTGAAAAGATTATCAAATTCCCGGTAACGGAACCAATTTGTTTAACCAAAAAATATATCTTTTGATCAAAGCCTAATTTTAGAAGAGAACGGGTTACTGATAACCAAGTTTAGCTTCACTTTCTCAACAGTATCAAAGGAAAATAATAAGAATAACTAAGGAAATAATTGATTGCAAAGTCAAAGCACAGAGTTTCGAAAAAACAGAAAAGTAAAGTGTATATTTCAATATTGCCTCAGATGTGTCCTTACAAATAGTATTTTGTGCCCTTATATAGGAATATACAATAGTAACAGTTTTCCCCCATAATTTGGGCTAATTATGGGCATTAATGATATTGATTGCCCATTATTTTGAATTTTTATAACTGACGCATCTATTGCTATAAATGCCTTATATCTATTCAAATTCCCCTTCTTTATTTCCTTCCAGTCCATGTATCTTCCTTCTAATTGTTATTTATTCATTCCTTGCCTGATACTGTTTCGTGGGTATTTCTTCCCGTGCCTTTTCTTTTTCTATCAAATAAGACTGCCACGTGCTGCTATGTTATTGTTCCACGCGTTATGCCATGTCAATAGTCTAATATTTCACGTGTAGCTCTTTTTCACCACCAATACAACATTGATACTGGAGGTCTCATAATTCTACCAAAATCAAGTTTTATGCATTCGGCGCATAGGTATAGTACTTGAGGATATTGGAAGCAAAGAATTCTAAGATAGGAAGTTTGGAGGATTGGGGAGCTCCAGGAGGTTTCAAAGTAGGAAACCGTAAAAGATGCAAGCATCAGATAAATAATGGTATGATTGGTACTATTGGCTTGTCCATCTACTGGGTGGGACTACTCCGACATATTACGCCTCTATTATCCCGCCCTCGAGACTGAACTAAGGCACATCCCTTTTTGCTTAGGGTTTGGTTTGGGTCAGTTTTTGCCGATCAAAATAAAGTACTAGGCCAGGGCTTTGTTTCCTGCGGTTTCCGATATTGCAATGGCAAACAAACAGAAGGTTTCCCTCTTTCGGGTATAGGTTTTCCAATTTATTTACATATTCGAACAAATAGAAATTTTGTGGGGTGCAAATTCTGCAATTGTAGCGTCTATAAGCTTTCTTATAATTTGCATATACTATTTTGGGGTCATCTATTAGGAATAGGGTTATGGTTCTTTTCCATCAACATTTAATTGAATTCAAGGCAAGTATATTTATAAACCAACGTGCATTACAAGAGATATAGTTTTATACAAAATATGCATTGCATGAACCAACGTGCGGACCGTGTGATTTATCAATACAATATTTGATTCACACGGTTTTTTATCATATGTAGTTCAATTTCATTGTTTTTACCTAACTTAAAGAATCAAGAGAAAGAAAAAAAGTTTGATGTCCCACTGATGACCTAATTAAACATAACGGTTATAAGACAAAATCATCAAGCATTATGGACTGTAAGACAGAAGAATGTGGTAAAATATTGGCTGCTCATATATTGAATAGTCATATCCGACATCAACTTAAAATTGAAAAGAAAGTTTTACAGACAACCTGATATTTAAGAAAATTAGGTAATTCCCACTTTTGACCAGTATCCTCCCTAAAGGGATTCCTAAATGCAAAAATCAGATAATTTAACAGAAGCAATCTCATAGAAAAGGAAAGCTAAAAGAATTCAAGAGAGGTCTTATTATTATTCTCAAACTCAAAAAATGGTATAAAGGGTTTATTAAAATAATTCTAAAAACGTGTTTGAAGGATTAAACTCTCCATAAAACCTAGAGAGTCAAAACATTCAAAGGCTTTTGCTCTTTTTCGTCCTTCTTGTCAAGTGTCAAAGCAAATACTAGTATTTCCCTGAGGTCCAATTTTATTAGTAGAAAAGTAGACAAGACAAGACCCTAAGAAATCAAACATAAGAATGTAAAGTGCACATTTCAAATTTAAACCAGCCCTTATAAATAGCACAGGAGAACAGGTCATATCATGTATATTCAATTTACAAACATAATAACACCAATTACACTAACACCCAAAAAAAACAAATCTTTTTGACAAGAAAAAACACAAAACGTCATTTTAACTTCTTGAAAGGGCCATGCAACGTTCAGCAATATCTTCCTCTTCAGCCAAGAACGTGTGCCATCAAATTCTCCGGCTCCGACGACAAATCGAGCCAGCGAAAAACCGGACACCATGCGACGTGTTCATAAACCACAGAGGAATTGACACAAAAAGAAATGTAGCAGGATTGTTGTATGAGCACATTAAGAATAATCTTGGGCTGCAGCCATTTTTGGACAGTAAGAACATGAAACCAGGGGATAAATTGTTCGATAAAATCGATCCAGCGATTCGCAATTGTAAAATTGGGATGGCTGTTTTCTCCCCTCAGTATTGTGATTCTTATTTTTGCTTGCATGAGTTGTCTCTAATGATGGAATCAAAGAAGAGGGTTATACCAGTTTTTTGTGATGTTAAACCTTCGGAACTTGCTATTAAAGAGTTGAATGTTAATTTTCCGAATAAGGATTTGGAGAAGTTTAACTTGGCTCTTGAGGAGGCAAAATACACCGTTGGACTCACATTTGATACTTTAAAAGGGTGAGTATCCGTGCCACATTTTATTCTTCCTTTCAAAAAGACACTTATAAATATATACTTAGCTTCCTAGCTCGTTATAATTTTTTCGTTTGCGCATATTTTGGTTATTTCATAAATACCCATGACCTAACATTTTGTTTTTGCCTATGTTAAAATTTGAATCCATGCATGATTTTCTGGTTTTCTGCTCACTTCATTAACTACTATGTTACATTTTAATTGTAATTTCTTTGTACTCTATTGATATGTCACCGCAGATTAAGAGAAAATCATTTGAAAATATGATTTGCTTAATCTTTATTGAGATACATGTGACATCATATTTATTGGGCATGGGAATTAATTCCATGTTTGCAAACTTTGGGAAGAGAGAGAAACAAAAGGAAATTAGAATGAGCCAAAAATAAAGTTATTTTCGTAGGGGTTACTTGTTACTGTTCTTTCTTTTATTTTTCCTAAGCCGAAGATCTTCCGAAAACAGCCTCTCTATTTTCTTGAAGGTATGAGTAAGATTTGCGTATATACTATCCTTCCCAGATCCCACTTGTGAGATTATACTGGGTCTATTATTATTGTTGATGTGACATCATATTTATTCGAGAAAAATAGAATAGAGAACAAATTATCCGGAGCCTTACAACAAGCTGTAATATTTATAAAAAATTACTACATTTTTTCACTTAAAGAAAGTAGACATTCGTAGGCACAACGTAGAATAAGAAAGTAGGATAACTATTTTGGATTGTACATAGAAACTTTCTTAAATTATTACTACTTGTTTGAGCATAACTTTTTTTTTGCTTTTTTTGTTTGAGCGTGACTTTTTCTTTTTTCCTTTTGTTTGAGCATAGTTTTTTTTTTCTTTACTTTATTTTAGCAAGATTTATACAAAATCTGACCTGGGTAATATTGTTTTGTGAAGGGACTGGTCGGAGTTCCTGGTGAAAGCTTCGGATGCAATAATGAAGAACTTGTACGAGGTAGAAAGAGAGAAGCTGATCCACAGAAAGATATATATTCGTCGAAAACAACTTTTACACAACTATTGATCGATGATAAATAAAAGAGGATCTATATATCGATGAGTTCAACTCTAATAAATTCACATTAATTCATTTGTTCCTTAGTTTAATTCTTTTCTTAACCAAAGTCCTTTAGGAAGACTCAAAGGACTTGCTCCTAGCTAACACATTCAATATTCTTTAATCTTTGTCATGTAAGTCATGTTTCAGGCTTTTTATTGCCGAGTAAGTTGGGATTTCCGACAATTATTAATGTAATTGTAAGATTTTTCAGGTTGTTTTTGTCGTCTATGTAATCCATCAAATCAATGTAATACATAGATGATTCAAGATATAAGCTCTCTATTTCACGTACTTTAATTATATCTCTTCTTCCTGTTTTATACAGATAAGAATATATACCAGATTAATTAAAGAAGATGAAGACAAGTTAAATAAAACTCAGTGGGAGGTTCAAGTCCGTGTCTTTTTGGAAATTGGTATTCTACTTCATGCCACGTCGTATGCTGTTCTTCTTAGTACTTTACTTTCCTTTTTTGGAAAATGTTGATCAGTCAACATGGTACGCTGAGTCCCAAATTAGCCACTACCTGTGACTCGGTCCATTTGAAGTTTCTACATATATTCCTTTCTCTGGGAATATATAGTATATCTTTCAGAAAAATACATTTGTCATAAATAATAGTGATAACTAGGGGTGTTCATGGTTCGGTTTGAATCGGTTTTTTCCTAAAAAGAAACCTAACCAAGTAAGTCGGTTTTTTAAATATTAGAACCAAACCAAACCAATTAAGTCGGTTTTTTCTCGATTCGGTTTATGTCGGTTTTTCAATTTTTCGGTTATTTTTCGGTTTTTTCTTAAATATAAGACATACACTACCAAACACACATTTCGGCGACCACATTTTGAACGTAATACTATCAAATCAATTGCCCTTGAGAAATCTATTATTTACCAAGATATATTGATGATAATTGAATCAAATAGTGATGAATAATTTAAGGACTCAATTAAAAATATATTATTTTTAACATGAAATAGATTCTTACACTTAACAAAAGAAAACTACCAATTAAACTAGAATGTAAAGGTAAAGAACTATATTAAAAGTGCAAACGATTAATATTTAGTATAAAATTTTTAAAACTTTGTATAAAAGTATACATATATATAGGTGTAATAATAAATTTAAAATAGTTACTCTTATATTCGGTTTGGTTCGTTTTTTTTAATTAAAACCAAAACTAAACCAAATTTGATGGTTTTTAAATTTCAAAATCAAAACCAAACCAAACCAAAAAGTATCGGTTTTTTGGTCGGTTTGATTTTCGGTTTGGTTCGAATTTTCGGGTTTTTATGAATACTCCTAGTGATGACGGTAAGACTGAAATAAAGTGTCTATAGTCTAGACTTTCTGAAACATTACATTCAGATATCGTGTAGTTAATAAGACTATTCGTAAAAGAATTCATATTTGAATAACTGAAATTAAAAGTTCATTTCACAGTGCAAAAATTGACTGTTTGAATCAAAGACAGAATTCCTTTTATGCATACTGTAATTATTAGTATTATATTTGGATCGAAATAAGGAACCTTTTACTCTGAGCTTTATGATTTTCTTTTGGTTTGATCTTTTCAAGGGAATTAGAAAGATTAGACAAAGAGTTGATTAGTCTAATGAAATATACTACATACTAGTATGTCGTAAAAATAGTACCATGATTTTGACTTCTGTTGTACCATACTACTCTCTTTGGTTGCACTTTGTATAACATTATTTTCTGTTACAAAAAATGATACATTCCTATACTTTTCCTAATTAATGTGAAGCTTTTATAGTCATATAAATACTATGATATGTTTAAGATCACAAGTTTCAAAAAAAATTATATTCGAATAAATATTATGACGTATTTAAGACTATAAATTTTAATTTTTTTAAATTTTTTATTAAACTTTTAAGACATGTCAAACTATAACCAAGTGAATCAGAGGAAGTGGTTGTCGAATAAAGTGTCTCTTCAAAGAAGGAACTTCAAAGGAAGAAACAAAAGAAACAAAGAAGCACTTGAGCTTAATTAATTATGGAGTCCATTAATTAAATGGTCATTCAATTATCCGAAATTATCTAGTACTCAGAAGGTCACTCAATCAGATTTCTCAAATTTTTAATTGTCAAATACCTGTTTTATCCTCTAAATTATCAACTTTTCTTATTTTTTTAATATTATAATTTTTTCTCTTTTAAATTTGTCACACCTCCATTTTACACCCGCAAGGGGGTATGAGAATTTATCCAATTAAAGTGACATTATGCGAAATAGGATTATTTATTTATCAGAATCGCCACTTGGGATAGTTTATTTGGTGTCCCAAGTCACCGGTTTATTTTAAAATCCTAAATCGAGGAAATTCGACTTTTATTTTTAAAGTCTGTAAACCAGAAATTCTAGATAAGGAGTTCTGTTAACCCGGGAGAAGGTGTTAGGCATTCCCGGGTTCTGTGGTTCGAGCACGGTCGCTTAAACTATTAAAGTTGGCCTAATTGTCTGATTTACTATATGTTTTAACCTATTGTGCATTTTTAGTTTTATAACCGCTTTTAATTATTTTTAAACCCTTTTTAGGATTTATGGAATTATTTCTTGAACAAAGTACGATTGTCGTACACTTGCCGTTTTTGGAACACGCCACAAACCACGCTACATGAAATGCACCCGCGATTTGCGACATATTTTATTTTATTAATGTTCAAAGTTGTTGTGGTCGGGTCACATGAAATGCACTCCCGAATTTTAGTAATTAAAAATCACAACTACGTCACGGGAACCGTACCCGTAGCTATGATGAATTATTTAAATAACGCACCCAAAGCAACTACGAAGATTCAATTTTTAATAGCAACATTTGTGAGGGCCATGGATGATTTAATTTATTTATGTCACACCTCAAACCTTTTTCTATGAGTGTTAGTTCTTGAATCTAATCTTACGAGGGCCATGGATTATAAATCTTATTTGGCATGACACGCCTCAATTTATTCAAAGGGTTTTATTATTCGAAATTGTTATAATCGGGTTATATGAAATGCACCCCGAATTTTGGAATTAGACATCGTAACTATGTCATGGGAACCATACCCATAGTCATAATGATTTATTAATCGTGCCTAAAGCAACTAGCGCATTTGAATTATTTTTCTAATCTTTGAGATTATTGTGAAGGCTATAAGATTGTGGATGTTTATTTTTGTGTTAAGGGCTTGATAATGTTCCTATTATTTTAAAGTATAATTATTTAAAGACATGAAAAATAAACTAGCTACAAGTAGAACCAACTTAACTTAAAATGATTCATTCTCATTATCGTCCAAAGAAGAAGGAAAACAAATTCTCTACTTACTTTACTGAAACATTTCATCAACAGTTAATCCCAAACCCATTAATACTAAAGAAATCACTAGCAAGACACATATGAACTTAACTTTACCATATCAATTTTCCAATTCCAACTAGAACGGCTCATAAAGTAAAATAATAAAATATTAATGAAACAAAAACATGATCCATTAAGATCTAGCTATTTTTAACGTAGAAGACTTACTACCTTTTAATAACTATACAAATTAGCATTCTTATAGAACAACATATAAAAGAAAAGATAATGAAATAGCCAATATCCGTAAAGAGGAAGAACGCACAAGTTAATTTCCTCAAGCTTAATATTAAACATAATGCAAATCACAAGCAACTTTCAAACAAACAGAACCTATAAAAATGAGATTCAAGCATTACATCATCCAATCAAATGAGTTACATGAATGAAATCAAAGTCATACCTCAACAGCCAAGTAAATATCTCAAAATAACCAGATAAAGGCTGAACAGGTGAATCAATGGGACATGGACAACATAGCAGTAGCGAACAACAATTCCATCGCTTTACAAGTAAAGAAGAAAACAGAAGTTAGTTCAGCAACTTGAAAGCATCAAACTTCAACAACACCCAGCAACTCTATGGCTCAACAAAGAGCAAACAAAACTCTCACAATCCTCGGCAATGTAGAGTCACGAATAGAGTTTTGAAATAGCTTTTAATTCTTCTTCTATTTTTTTGATTTTTGTGCTTTTGCCTTCTTTCTTTTTTTTCCGCTAGCTTTAGCTTTTGAATTCCCAAATCTGGAATTTTTGAATTTCGAAAATCATGGTCTTTTTGTGGAAATAGCGTGAGTGAGGGGTGAGGAGGAAGAAGGCTAGAGTTTCTTCAAAGGGAGGGGTTCTGTGGTGTTTTTTTTTTTGAGAAACGAAAAATGAAGAAGCCATGGTTACTTTTGTTGTTCTTTTTGCAGAATGGGGTTATGGGGAGCTCCTTAGAGCTGATGGAAACGACAGATTCTTTTTGCTATTAGGTGTAGGGTCTTAGGTTAGCTACTAGGTTAAGAATGTGGAGGGAGTGGGTTATTGGTCCAGGCTGGTTAGGCGAAATTTGGGTAATTTTGGGCTGGTGGGTCAATTAGAGAAATTTGGGTATTATATTTGGGCTTGAGTGATTATTTGGACTGGTTTTGGCTTTAAAACGGCCCAATTGCTTAATATAAAACCCCATTGCAATTAAATCCTTATTCCCTTTCTTTTCTTTTTCTTTAATTAAAAATCCTAGAAATTAAAATTCTAAATTATCTAAAAATGTGAAATTAAACTAATTAACTAATTATAAAAATTATAAAAGCTACTTGATCCTAAATTAAAAGAGAAAAAATCAATGAAAGGAAAAAGTGTAAAAATGAAGCATTTTTTTTTTTGTGATTTCAATTTTTATAAAATAAATAACTACCGATTAATCCTAAAAATGTAAAAATAAAGCCTAAATGACATGCGTGATATTTTTGGTATTTTTTATTATTTAAATAAAATTTAAACATGCACAAAATGCAAACAATTAAATAAAATTCTACAAAAATTCCTAAAAATAGCAAATAATTAAGAAAAATTTATTTTCTTGGGATTTTATAGGAGCATTTCATATAGAGAAAAAATCACATGCTCAGAAAATCTACATTATGGACTTACCTATAGAACAAATATATTTTATTTATAAAATAAAAAATGAAAAATTAGATATCTAGCTTATATAATGTCGAAATAAAAATATAATTGAGCATAATTTTCAAGAATATATAATACACATTATAAAAATATATTTATTTTAAATAATTATTTTTTATATTACTTGATGGAATATATATTTTACAACTTTTATTTTCCTTCATTTTCAATTTTGTAAATTAAATTTTGAATTTTGTTGTTAATATCAAAATTATTATTACGAACAAATTGTTCTAATTAATTTTTTTTACTTTGCTCAATATTTTGTTATTTCAACATTATATATGCCTAAATACTATTTTATTTTTAAATTTATAAATAAAATTTATTTATTCTATAGGTAAGCCCATAATATAAATTAAAAAGAAAAAAAATTATAATATTAAAAATTAAAAAATAAATTAAAAGGAGACAAAAGTTGATAATTTAGAGGGTAAAATAGGTATTTGACAATCAAATGAGAAATCTAGTTGAGTGTCCTTTTGAGTGCTATAGGCATAGTTAAGTGACTTTGCTGTTACAAACGAAAGAAATATGACTTTAGTAGGCAATTTCGAATAGTTGATTGACCATTTGGGTAATGAGCTCATTAATTATGTGTTTAAACACTTGAACACCTCAAATGCATGCTTTTCTCAACTCTGGCAGCAGATGCATCTCACATCTCTATTTAATGTTTCAACGTAATCACCATCCTATTTTCCATGTATGTAGGTCATTTTAATTATAATTGTTAGAAAAATAGTTGTAATATTGACCAAGAATAATAAGAGAATAGAAATAACTTATCGAATAAATATTGTATCGTGGTAAGCCACTGCATTGAAAGCGATTTCGGCCTGACTGGGTGCAAATCGTTAAGACGGGTCGCTCTCTAAAGTTCCACAGTACTCCCAAACATGTGCACTCCTGGATGGAAGTTTGGAGTTTGCAGGAAAAGAATTGTCCAGGAAAAATTGGAAGAAGAATAGTCTTCTAGGATAATAAGAAGAATGGTCTTTTGACAGGATGAGAGAATAAATATTTTTTGGCAGGTGTTTAACTCACAAATGATGATGTTTATATAGGCAAATCACCTACATTTTCTTCTATCAGAAAAACACGTAAGAAACCAAATGGGAGTTAATGTTATGTAACGTTACTTTTGGTTTAATGATAAAATTGTCATAAAGACAGTAACTTCAAACCTTTTAAAAATTTTGTATCTTTTCACAAACAAAGTCACAAAAGTTAAGAAACCGTCATATGAATGAATGTGAACCATTTATGAAGTAGTAACTTCATTCTCCCATTCTGCATATACATAAAATCTAAAAATGTTATAACAAATTAATGGTGGAGAGATATGACAATTAACCACGTATTAATTGTAGATTAGAAGTGTTCTTTGTTCTTTGCATTATCAACTTAGAGTAACGCCTAAAGAGGAATAATACCAACAATCCCCCATTAATGCAAAGATAAAAAATAAGAATAATTCCTGGACAAAAGGAAGGAACATGTACTTAAGTGTCAATATCTTTCGATTTGAATTGACACATAGTGAAATGACGCAACGACTAATATCCACAAAGTGAAGTACTCTTAAACTGAATGGACATGAGTTGAGACCCTCAATACACGTACTATATCCTTAATTTTATGCAAACTCCACGATACTAATAAAGTGCTTCTATGGTCATGCACACACTTGGGTCTCATGAGTGCTCTAGAAAGACATCCCAAGTCTTTCATAAAAGTCGACCGCACTTTACACTCACGTAGGTGATTCCATCAAGTCTATCAACATATAGACCACCTTAAGGCTATGGAATCATTAAGAGTAAAATAGGCTCAACCTTATAAATCATAACCACACGTCTTAGGGATAGGAAATATAATGCATATTGAAGTCTTATATGGCTTCGTTTGACCACGAACGAGTATCCACCATACTTCCTCAATCCATGGGCTTTAGCCCCATCCCCCTCGACGTTTCAAGGATAACTCTTCTTGCCAAACCCTTGATTAAAGGATTCGCCAAATTTCTTTCAGACCTTACATATTCCAAGAAAATAACACTGTATTTTAATAATTGTTTCACCACATCATGTCTAATGCGAATATATCTTCTTTTTCCATTGTACACACTATTCTTGGCAATTCCAGTTGCCTCTTGTGAGTCACAATGTAAAGACACTAGTGAAGTTTGTATTCCCCACAAAGGCACGTCTGCCAATAAGTTTCTCAGCCATTCAACTTATTGCTCTGCTAATTCAAGAGCAATAAATTCAGATTTCATGGTCGAACGTGCTATACAAGTTTGTTTTGAAGACTTTCACGAAATAGCACTTGCACCTAAAGTAAACACATAGCCACTAGTGGAGCTAACTTTATCATTGTCAGTAACCCAATTTGCATCACAAAATCCTTCTAAAACAGCAGGAAGTTTATTAAAATGCAAACACCAATCCACAGTACCTTTCAAATACCTTAACAAACGATGAAGAGCATTCCGGTATTCACTACTAGGGTTGTGAGTATATATACTCAATCTACTAACAGCATAAGCAATATCAGGCCGTGTATAATTCATGAGAAACATTACATTACTAATAATCTTAGCATATTCAGTTTGAGAAACACTAGATTCTTTATTCTTTCTCAAGTGTATGCTAGGATCATAAGGAGTTCTCACAAGAGCTACATCAAAAGAATCAAACGTTTTCAATATTTTCTCAATATAATGAGATTGAGACAACAAAAAACCATTAGCAGTTCTTTTAATTTTAATACCTAAAGTTATATCTGCTTCTCCAAGATCTATCATTTCAAATTTAGAAGACAGAAAATTCTTAGTCCCATTTACAATATCCACATTAGGGCCAAAGATTAACATGACATCCACATATAGACATATAATCGCACAATCTGATCCTACCATCTTGGAATAAATACAAGTATCAGATGCATTAATAACAAACCCATTATCTACTAGTGTGCTATTAAACTTTTCATACAATTGCTTAGGTGCTTGTTTAAGACCATATAGAGACTTTCTCAATTTGCATACTTTATTCTCCTGTTCTTGGATCACAAGACCCTCAGATTGAGTCATAGAGATCTCTTCCTCTAAATCACCATTTAGAAAAGTAGTTTTAATATCCATTTGATGTATCACCAAATTATGGATAGCAGCTAAGGCAACAACATTTTTAAATGTTATTTTAGTTACGGGAGAATAAATATCAAAGTAGTTAACGCCTTTCTTTTGGTTAAAACCCCTAATAATAAGTCTAGCCTTATATTTCTCAATTGTACCATCAAGTCTCAATTTCTTCTAAATATCCACTTGCTACTTATGGATTTACAACCCTTAGGCAAATCAAAGAAGTCCCAAGTGTGATTAGAAACTATAGAGACTAATTCACTTTTAATGGTATCTTTCCAAAAATTAGCATCTATTGACCTCATTGCTTCATCATAAGTCTTAGGGTCTTCTTATATTAAATAGGTAGACACTAATTCATAATTCAAACGATTAAGCCCAATATTTTCAATCAAGAAAGTAGTGATAAAGTTGGGACCAAAGCTAGCTTCAATTCTACATATCTTACTCATTCTAAGTTCATTTTCATGATCATTAGCAGTAATACTAGAAGTAGACACAATATGAGAATTAATAGATATAGATGTAAAAGAATTATTAGGCATATCAGTAGGAACATTTGTAACGACCTGGCCGATCGTTTCGTGAATTATAACCATGTTTCCCCATTTCTACTTCTTTATATGTTCCTCAGCTGTATTTTATCGTATCGTGTTGGTTGGTTCGGGTTACAAGTGGTTTCGATGTGGAATGCGACACTTAGTCTCCTATTTAGAAGTTTAAGTTGAAAAAGTCAACTGGATGTTGACTTACGTGTATACGATCTCAAATGTGAATTCTGATGTTTCAGTTAGCTCCGTTAGGTGATTTTATACTTGGGAGCGCATCCAGAATGTGATTTGGAGGTCCGTAGTAGAATTAGGCTTGAATTGGCGAAATTAAAAATTTGGCGATTTTTGGTCAGCGGTCGAAATTTTGATATCAGGTTTGGAATGGAATTCTGGAAGTTGGAGTAGGTTCGTAGTATCATTTTTGACGTGTGTGCAAAATTTCAGGTCATTCGGACGAGGTTTGGTATGTTTCGCATCGTTTGCGGAATTTGGAAGTTTAGAAGTTCTTAGGCTTGAATCCGAGGGTAATTTGGTGTTTTGATGTTGTTTTGAGTATTCTGAAGGTTCGAATAAGCTTGTATGTTGATATGTGACTTGTTGGTATGTTTGGTAGAGGTCCCGAGGGCCTCGGGTTGATTTTGGGTGGTTGACGGAACAAGGTTGGAATTTGAGGAATGCTCAAGATTTCACTCAGTTGTCATAACCGCACATGCGGAGTGAGGATTGTAGGTGCAGGCCCGCAGAAGAGGAAGAACAACCACAAAAGCGGCCATAGCTGAGGAGGGCAGGAGTCGCAGGTGTGAATAGTGGACCGCACATGCGAAAGCGCAAGCGCAGGAATTGGACCACAGAAGCGGATTTTGAGATTTAAGTGAGAACCGCACCTGCAATGGATTTTCCGCAGGTGCAGTGTTGCAGAAGCGACATGTGGACCACAGATGCGGAAGTTTTGGCAGAATGTATAAAAGGTGGACTTCGCGAATTTTGGGTTATTTTCTACCATTTTTAGATGGCATTGGAGCTTTTGAGACCGATTTTGAGGAGGAATTCAGGGGTTTATCAGCATGGTGAGTGGCTTGAGCCCTAATACTTGTATGTGTGATGATTTCCCATTGATTAATCATATAATTTGCGAAGATTAGGGATGAAAATGAGGGGTTAGGGCTTGGAATTTTTGGAGAGTTTGATTGAGGATTTGAGGGGTCAAATGGAGTCGGATTTTGATAAATCTTGTATGTATAGACTTGTGAGTGAAAGGCTTTTAGTTTTGTGATTTTTGTTGAAATCCAAGATGTGGGCCCGGGGGCCGGGTTTGGGTGAATTTCGGAATTTTAGTTGAAATTGATAGTTTTTCGTGTGGGATTGGTTCTTTGGCCTATATTGATTGCATTGTATTGCTTTTGGCCAAATTCGGGATGTTTGGAGGCCAGTTCGAGAGGCAAGGACATCGCGAAGTAGGATTTTTGACTTGATTGAGGTAAGTAACGCTTCCAAACTTGGTTCTGAGGGTTTGAAACCCGAACTATGTGATATATGATTAGTACTGAGGTGACGCAAAATGCCAAGTGACGGGCGTGCGGGCGTGTACCATGAGAATTATGGCCTGGTTCATTCCATGGCACCACTTAGTAACTCTTTTTTGCTGATATCCATGTTTCTATCATGTGATTAATTAAATGTGCATCAAATCTTGCTAGATATCCTGTTAGGGCTTCACGCCGATACTGTTGAAACCCGAGTGGTCATTTCTTGCTGTCATTTCATTAGATTCATTGATATTCTGTACTCAGTCTTATTCATGCATATCATATCATGTCTCAGTTATTATTATTTGGCACATCATATCATTGTTTGGGGCTAGTTTCATGGCATTGTGAGCTCGTGTGTGTGAGACTGGAGAGTGATGATTGAGCGCGGCCGAGAGCCTGATTATGAGTGACAATTATGGGATCGGGCTGCACGGCGCAACAGTTATATTGATGATTATGATAGAGCTTGGGCTATAGGAGCCCCTCAGGAGTGTGTAACATACCCCCAGTGAGCGCAAATGATATTTTGAGGGATGAATTTCCCGGGACAAGGATTTGTTCGAAGTACTAATAGCTAGAGATGGATTTCTCCACATGGTTGGATTACCCTTTTCCTCGGTACCAAGTGACTTATAGCTAGCAATGAGTATGTTCCGGGATGGATTTTCCTGAGCCGGATAGCCGTATGCAGTACCGAGTGGTTGAGAGTGTATATATACACACACACACACACACACACATACCTGGAGATGGATTTCTCCTCAGGGTTGGATTACCCTTGTTCCTCGGTACTGGTTAACTTGCAATCAGTGTTGTATATGTTCCAGGATGGATTTTCCTGGGCCGGATGACCATATGCAGTACCAAGTGGTTGAGCACTTGAGAGTGGGAGCACATGGTGCATTTCATACATTCTGTGCATTGGCATGTAGAGTTAGCTGAGCTTTATATCACACATTGTTCAGATCTATATTTATTTTACTGCTTGAGCTGTATTCTTGAACTAATAGCATGCCTACTTTTCCTGCACAGTTTATTTCTATTACCTATTGAGCTTACGTTCGTCACTACCTATCAGTCTATAGTTTGGACTTGTTACTTACTGGGTTGGTGTACTCACGTTACCCCCTGTACCTTGTACGTAGATCAAGGTATCTCAGGCCACCGTAGTGGCTGTTGACTATTCCAGTCGCGGACTTTCATCGGAGATAGCTAGGTAGCTGCCTGGCGATCGCAGTCCTACCTTTCTCCTTCTTTATCTTCCTTTTAGTGTACTTTTAGCTACTCTCTAACTATGTTAGTCTTGTTATATTTTAGAACAGTTGTAGTATTTTCTCATGACTTAGTGATACCCGAGGTCGGGCTTTTATTTCCGCATTTTGGTTTTTGAATTTATCTCTTTTACGGAATTTCAGTATGAAAAAGGTTATTATATAGCTTTTTAATAAAATATCGAATTATTTGAGAATGTGTCAGTTGGCCTAGTTCCATGATAGGCGCCATCACGACCGGGTTGGTTTTGGGTCGTGACAACATTATATTTCAATGGAAAAACATGCTCAAAAAATTCTGCATCTCTAGATTCACAAATAGAATGATCATTCAAGATAGAAATATATATGCATCACTGTTTTGAGCATAACCAATCAAAATGGCATCAAAAGTCTTAGGTCCTACAGTTACTTATTTAAATTTAAGTAGAGCAACCTTAGCCAAACACCCTCACACCTTTAGAAATTTCAAGTTATGGGCAAATCCTTTCCATAACTCATAAGGAGTTTTATCTAACTCTTATGAGGAGCTCTATTAAGAACATAACATGCAGATAAGGCAACTTCCTCACCCCCTTCCACATCTTGTCAGATAAACCAAAAGCATAGAATTCATCATTTCTTTAATGGTTCAATTTTTTCGTTCAGCTATACCATTTTGTTGGGGAGTATAGGGAGCACTAACCTCATTTATAATACCATTTTTTTACAAAAAACTTCTAGAGTATTAGTATTATATATTCACCATCCCTATTAGACCTAAGTCTCTTGATTTTCCTGTCTAATTGATTTTCTACTTCTGCTTTATATTTTAAAAACATGCTTTCAGCCTTATCCTTAGACTTAAGAAGATATACCTTAGTGTATCTCGAAAAGTCATCTACAAAAGTGATGTGGTATTTCTTTCCACCCTTACTAATAGTGTTCTTAAAATCAGCTAAGTCTGAATGCACTAGTTCAAGCAATTCTGTCTTTCTACTAGTTATATTTTTAAAAGATTTTTTGGTATATGTTACTTCTACACAAACATGACACTTAGAAAAATTATCAATATAAATCGCAGGAATTAATTCCATTTTTCTAAGTCTTTTTATAGAAGCAATATTAATATGACATAGCCTACCATGCCACAAATCAATAGACTCAGCAATATAAGTAGAATTAGAAGTACTTGCATTACTAGTAATCTCTTAAATAATGTTCAGTACAAATAAACCTCCATTGAGGTAACCCTTCCCAACAAAGTCTCCTCCACAAGAAATAACAATTTTATTAGATTCAAAAACAAGTTTAAGGCCCACTTTATTGAGAAGTGCACTAGAATCTAAGTTTCTGCGAATGGAGGGAACATACATAACATTATTCAAGGCTAATATTTTTCCAGAAGTTAACTTAAGAAGAACTTTTCCTTTACCCATAACTCCTGCCGTGGTGGAGTTACCCATGTAAACACACTCGCCATCAGTAGACTTCTCAAAGTCATAGAACAATTCCTTGTTGGCACAGAGGTGCCTTGAAGCGCCTGTGTCCAGTATTCAATCAGTCTTGTTAGCCACCATATTTGCCTCAACGACCGCAACAACAATCACGTCACCACTTTCAGTAAGATTAGCTTGGGATGGAGCTTTCCCTCCCTACTTCGAGCTTTGTCCTTGTCTTTGGTTGCACTAGAAAGCCTAGTAACCAATATTTTCATAGACATAGTAAGGTCCTTTCGACTTTTGGATTTGGCGCTCCGATTTATTGAAGTAATTCTGCTTCTTTACATATCCTTTCTTCTGGCTTTTCTTCTATTTGCCTTTAAACTCGTCTTTCTCAAAAGTACTAGCAGATTTCACATGGTTAGCTTTAGAAGAATTAAAAGAGAGAGATTTTATCTTATCCTTAAGTCGTTCTGCCTCCTCATCTTTGAGACGGTTTGCTTCCTCAGTCCTCATGTGACTGATCAATTTTTGAAGAGTTAAGTTTTTCTTCTTGTGTTTCAGTTGATTTCTGTAATCACTCCAGGAAGCTGAAAATTTTTCAAGCAGAACATTAGGTTGAAGAATCTCACACATCTCCGTGCCTTTGTTCAAAACATCAGCAGTCAAATTTTCATACTCATGAACCTGCTCCATGATTGGCTTATCATCAACCATCTCAAAACTTGATCCACTCTCCAACTACATACTTCTTTTCCCCCATCATCCGTATCATATTTCTTCTCCAAACTGTCCCATATGACTTTAACAGATTTATAATTTATAAACAAATCAAAGAGAGTGTTAGGCATATGGTTAAGCAGATGCCCTCGAACAGTTTTATTATCCTTTTCAAATTTCTTTTTAGCATCATCATCAGCAATAACAGTGGCAGTTATATTAGAACTATTAGCAACATCAGTAGTATTGGAAACAACATCAGCAGGAGGTTCGTTAAACAAAACATAATCAACTTCTAATTGTTCAAAGAAAATTAAAAGTTTCTCGGACCAACGCTTGTAATTGTTGCCATCTAAAGGCTCAAGCTTTGACAGTTCCGGAAGTGTTTTGTTCAAAGTGGTAGCCATTAATCAATATTATATACGAAATCGCTTTCAAATTATTAGAAAAATAGTAGATAATATTGACCAATAGTAATAAGAGAATTGAAATAACTTATCGAATAAATATTGTGTCAGGGCAAGTCACTATGTTGAAAGCGATTTCGGTCCGACTGGGTGCAAATCGTTAAGACCGGTCTCTTCCCAAAGTTTCACAGTACTCCCAAACACGTGCACTCGTGGCTGGAAGTTTAGAGTTTGCCGAAAAAGAATTGCCTAGAAAAAATCGGAAGAAGAATAATCTTCTAGGATAATAAGAAGAAGAATGGTCTTTTGAGAGGATGAGAGAATAATTTTTTTTGTAGGTGTTTAGATCACAAATGATGATGTTTATATACGCAAATCACCTACAATTTCTTCTATCAGAAAACGCGTAAGAAGCCAAATAAGAGTTAATGTTATGTAATATTACTTTTGGTTTAATGATAAAATTGTCATAAAGACAGTAACTTCAAACCTTCTGAAAAGTTTGTATATCTTTTCACAAACAAAGTCACAAAAGTTAAGAAACCATCATATGAATGAATGTGAACCATTTATGAAATAGTAACTTCATTTTCCCACTTTGGATATACATAAAATCTAGAAATGTTACAACAAATTAATGGTGGAGGGGTATGATAATTAACCACAAATTAATTGTAGATTAACAGTGTTCTTTGTTCTTTGCATTATCAAATTAGAGTAATGCCTAAAGAGAAATAATACCAACAATAATTACCCTGCTGGTGAGTTGTTATTGCGTGCACTGCAACTTGAACCTTTTCTTAGTTCCATTGAGTTATACTACACTACTCTCTTCTTCTTGTACTAAGTGTGTCATTTGCTACGCATTCTTTGGTCATAAAGTTAATTCAACAATTGAGATTTTTATCTTTTACTTTAACTCTGGGGCCTTTAAGTTCATTATTTAACTATCAAATGAAATTTTAAGCCTAAAAAAAGATAGCTCGATGCACAAGACACTTTGAGTTTTTGCGGGAAAGGACCATACCCTAATAGGTGTGACGTAGAATTTCGAACATAAGCTTTGGCCAGTATTGGTATGACAAGTCCAGGAACAACGGTGAATAGTGATAATGTGATATTAATTAATAAATAATATTTTAAAGTTTTATCCCGATTAGTCAGTAACTTGATGAAAGGAAAAATGATATTATATAGCCGTCGTAAAAATAATAACCGAAAATATATAAAATTTGTATATTTTTGTATATATACAAAAGTTATACAAATTTTATATACTTTTTCGATTACCAAATGTAAATAATTTCTGGCGCGGGCTAAACGTAATAATACTCCTTAATGAAAAGCCCATTAAATTAAAGACCCTTTCGAGAACTAGTTCAACAAGACTTTCGAGGAGGCGGGGTAGTGGGGCATTTGCATCTATACCCGCCTTTTGGATCACGCTTTAACTTGCGTCCGCTTTGCAAAAAAAAAATGCAAATGTACCCACTTTTTCGCATAACTTTAGCATACGGGGCTGAAGTAGCAAAGACAATCACGCAAATCTTCACCATTCTAGCAGACGGGCCTGAAGTAGCAAAGACAATACGCTGAAGTTTTTTGTCCTGGATAAACTTTTTCAAAAACTTCAGCAGAAGATGCTGAAGTTATTTAGTTCATTTGTAAAAACTTCAGCACTAAATAAGCTGAAGTTTTTTTGTCTTGGATTCATTAGGTTTGTCATAAAGCTTTTTCAAAAACTTCAGCAGAAGATGCTGAAGTTATTTAGTTCATTTGTAAAAACTTCAGCACTAAATAAGCTGAAGTTTTTTTGTCTTGGATTCATTAGGTTTGTCATAAAGCTTTTTCAAAAACTTCAGCAGAAGATGCTGAAGTTATTTAGTTCATTTGTAAAAACTTCAGCACTAAATAAGTTGAAGTTTTTTTGTACTGGATAAGCTTTTTCAAAAACTTCAGCAGAAGATGCTGAAATTATTTAGTTCATTTGTAAAAACTTCAGCACTATTATAAGTTGAAGTTTTTGAAAAAGCTTTCTAACATACTAGATAAATAATCACCTTATTCTTTCATGTGTATTACTACTATATAACTAAAGTCTGGGTAACTTATATACCCAGACTTTAGATAGAGTCCCACATCGGCAAAACAAAAGAGAGATGCTGGGTATATAAGTTAACAAGTCTTAGACCCTAGTGACACGTTTTAAACCCATGAGGGCCTCAGCCCAAAGCGGACAATATCACTAGTGGACTGGATTGTTACAGATGGTATTAGAGCTACTCTTGTGTCAGCTATGCTGATGGTGGGTCAGAGTTCAACTGAGTTTAGGCAAATCCCGGTTAGGCGGGGCAAACCTCAGTGCTGAGTCTAGGCGAATCCCATGCGGTGGGGCAAACCTCAGCGAGGACGCTGAGTCCATAAGAGGGGGTGTATGTAACACCCAGACTTTAGATAGAGTCCCGCATCGGCAAAACACAAGAGAGATGCCGAGTATATAAGTTAACAAGTCTTAGACCCTAGTGACGCGTTTTAAATCAGTGAGGGCCTAGGCCTAGAGCGGACAATATCACTAGCGGGATGGGGCTGTTACAATAGCAACACCAACAGCAGCAAAAGAAAGAAGAAGAAAACGAAGGAGGAGAAATGGGACTGAAGTTGTTTAAAAATTTGGGTAAAAGTTAAAACTTTTAAAAAAATAGGTATAGGTTAAATGGGGGCGACCAAATAAGGCGCCCCGTGCAATTTTTACTGGGGCAGTCGAGGGGAGAGGTGAAGACTTCTCTTTTACGTTGTTAAACAAGGAGTAAGGAAGAATTAATTAATTAAGCCACAATGGACTAACAAGTTTAGCTTGCTAACCTTACACTTTTTTTGAATTTACTTCAGTATGCAAATAAAACCGTTACACTAACAACCTTACAACAATAACAATAATAACACACCCAATATAATTCAAAGAGTGGAGTCCGAAGAGGGTAGATGATACAGTCTTATCCCTACCTTATACATGTAGAGAGGTGTTTTTGATAGAACTCGACTCAAAGCAACATGCATAGTTACAACAAAAGGAATTGAATACTTTGCCAAATTCTCCATTTTGGTTTTTGTCAATTTTTTTCCTTTTTCCAAGGGATGGATAGTGAACAAGTTGCAGTGCCAAGTGAAAAAAGGAATAAAGGAGGGAGTTTACGCCACAAAATATATCCTCTTATAGTTATGGGAAAGCCATTACATTATTCAAAAACCAGATCTCCGTAGGTATACTGCTTATGTGCTAATCCCTCTAGCTTTAAGTATCCCCTCCCATTTTGAAGGGTAAAATATAATAAAGACAAAAATATGTAGTGCCTTATAGCAAAAGTCTCATCATATAAAGTTAGAAGAAGTTCCCTTTAGATTCGCTGGAAAGGAAGAGATTGTCCATTAAGGAATGAAGTGAAGAATGCAAGTGATTCACTAGGTTTGAAAGTTGGAACGGCATGCCCTGCTCCTCTAAATGTTGCAAATGTCAACCCCTTGTACTCTTGAACCCATCCACCAACCTAATCCAAAACCAAAAACTTCAGAACAATCAGAATAAAATATAATAGCTGCTTTTCAGCTGGCCAATCTGTGATCTTCATTTATGGAAATCCAAGTAAAGAAAATAACAAACTAGATATACATACATACATATATATATATATATATATATATAGAGGCGGATCCAAAATTTTAAGCTTATGAGTTTCTATAGGACTATAGGCTATAACAATCTCAAGTTAATCTACATGATAACTGGACCAACGAACTGTATTCCAAGCTAAATATTCTTATATTTTTATGAATTTTTTAGTATAAGTACAGGATCTATGCAAAAGTTACTAGGTTCATGGAAACCCGTACCGTTTGCTCTACATCCGCCCTTGGTGTATGCGCAATGAAATAGTATGGCATTGTAGATGTTGAAGATGAGAGAGCAAGATATTATTCCAACATATATATGTGAATCCAAGATTTAGAATTGGTTACTGGATTCAGAATTAGCATCAATTAATTATATACGTATATAGATATTTTAAGTTTCTTTTGTTTTGTTGTATATGTATACATAATTTAAGCCTAATAAAATTATAATGTCCGCTTTACATCCGCTTATGTAGTTTCCTTACGAATATTAAAGGATGAGGTATCTATATTTACCTGTTTCTGATGGTACCAAGGTCTCCATTTTCTAGTAATGGGCAAACCTAGGGCGCTTAAGCTATATCTTGTTGATAATACAGGAACTCTTCCATCAGTGTCTCCGCTGAGCCGACAAAAAGGATGATGATGTATTAGAGCACGATACTATTAATTAATTAAACATTATAAATTGAACCACACATTAATATAGCTTAAGAGGCAGTACATTTTATAAAAGAGCACCAAAACTTGGTCATGTCCCAATAACGTGTTAGAAAAATTAATAATACCACTACAATTATGTTAAGAATAATACTATACCTGTAGACCCAAATTTTAAGTCCAGCATCGATGAGTTTGTGATATATTGGAAGAACTGATTCCTTTGAGTCTGACCAATTACCGAAGATCGACATACTGAATATTCAAATATGAAAATTTCTAGTTAGTTTCTCTGTTTTAGACTTCCAAGTCATGTTTGGACTGGGAAGACTTTTCAAAAAAAGAAAGAACAATTCAATACTAATAAAGTTTCATTACTTGCAGATGCTCCAGTTCTTGAGATGGTGAACGTGGAGAGCCTTTTGAACATCTGGTCTATTGTAAAAAGAGGCAGTATAATCATCAAGACAGGGGTCATATCCTCCCATTATCCTCGGCATCTAAATTAAAACATGCATCTATCAATAGTTATCTTTAGATGACTTGATAGCGTAAAAATATATTTACACGAAAAGGCTAACTCCTGTGTCAAATAGACAAATTCATGCAATTAAATATTGAGTTACCATCTTGGACTTGCTATCGAATAAAACTTGTGTTTGCTGTTGTGAACTAGCAGTATCTCTTATGCAGACTGATGTATAGAGACTGTAGATATCAATCTCCTTGTACTGTTTAAGCACTTCATCTACAGCCTGACTACAAGTCTGATTGCTCCACGTGTCATCACTGTTAAAATCACAGGAATCTGAAATAATTTTGTGAGTTTCGTCAGATATGACAGCGTGGCTCCAAGCATAATCCACTAGACCTTTCCAGTCCTCTGCATCACAGGTTTCAGGGTTACCCAGCTGCACACATAACAACATTTTTATTAAGTTAAATTCATTTATCAACTGAAAATAGGTGTAGAAGGACCATATATATATATATATATATATATACACACACACATACCAGGATTCCTCTTAGATCAATGAAAAGGGAAGAGTCTTTATTCTTGTCAACAATGACTTCAGCCAACTCAGGAACATATTTTCCTGCCAATAGAACCATGAAAAATGTAATTAGTAGGTGCAATTTTTTTTACAGTTATGTTAGTAGTCTCTGGTAGAAGATAGTTATGGTAAATTACCTGCATAACTCTCTCCAGCAATATAAAAGGCCCGTTTTCTATATGATGGGAACTTGAGAAACCAATTGTGCAGAAAAGTATACGTGTCATTGGCTGGTAAAATAGTCCAGAAAATGTTAGATGAAAAAGGACGAATTAAAATTAGAAATAAGACAAAATATCAGCGTCATGTAAGATATTTCTTGAGGAATAAATAAATGAGCATTACACTTATGAAAGATGACAGATAACTGAAAATTAGTAATTAAGACAAAATATCAATATCACACAAGATATTTCTGAACAAATAGAGATATCATATTGAAAGATGACAGATATTGCTGAAGAAAGTAATGGGAAGGAATGACAAATGAATCATGAATCTCACCTGTGAAATCATCTCCAAGGTTATGATAATCACCACTTGTATTTGAGTATGAAAATCCAACACCAATTGGAGATTCCAAGAACAACAAGTTTGCTTCTGCTTCATTATAATTTAGATTATTGAAAATGATTTCAAGCAGAAATGCATGCATGTAAACTAGTTTATTGGATAATAAAGATCAAACCTTTGTTCCATGAATAAGGATTAAGTGTTAGGCCAAAACCATCAGAGTCCACAAGAAAAGGCCCTATCTCTTGAGTTGCTCCATATCCCACAGAAGAGCATCCCGGTCCTGAAATATTGTGAAGCTCATATCAGAAAAGACCAAATAATATATAGTTATTAATATGAAATGAAAAAAAAAATAAAAGGTCATATCTGATATCTGATTATATATATATGTGTGTGTGAACGCTTTTGTTGGACATCTATATTTTAGTGACTATCGATATATAGTGGACTCTCTAAAGGCAATTGGAGTTAAAGACATTGATAAGAAATCTCTTCTCTTCTTTTCCAAACTTCTTTTCAGTCAAAGAGAATTTATTTCTCTCGTATACCAAGCTTGAATAATGTTGAAAGTGGTCAAAATTAAAGATAGCGCCGAATTCAAATATCCATTTTCTCAATCCAAGATTTGTCCTTAAGATTTACTTTGTAGATACATGAATAACATACTCTTTAGTACCATGCAAAGTTGGCATGTCTAAGAAACCATCTTAGTGAAACCAAAAGTTCATATATTTAAGTACTCTATCAACTATAGCAGACTGCAAATGATGTAGGTCATAAATTTATTAAATTTAATTTGTTTTACCTCCATTAAGCCAAAGCACTAAAGGTTTGTCCTCAGGTGAAACTGAGCATTCGTAGAACCAGTAGAAGAGTGCTCTTCCATTGTTCTCATTTACTGTCACATGTCCAGCATAATGTCTGAAGTTTACACTAGGTTGTCCTGGCAAATCAGTTACAAGATCCTGACTGCCCAATGAAGAATCAGACTTCTTGTTATTGGACAATTGATGAGAACGTCCAACAACTTCTAATGGCTCTAAAATAAATAAGGAAATAATAAGAAGCAGAGAATATTGGGAAAACATCATCTTTGGATTAAGCTAAAAAAGACACCAATTTGGAGACAAGAGAGTAAGTTAAGAGTGTAAGTACACGACGCACCTATCTATTTATAGTTGTGGCAAAGCGCTTTATGAACAAACCCATTATCTATAAGGTGTGAATTTTAGAAACCGAAACGTACCAAACTTATGTTTTAAATTGGAAATTAATTAATCTCAAGCCTATGGCATCTGACATAGATTATAGGCAGTTTTTTCTAGAGTTTAATTTGCATGAAAAAGGGTGATTAGTGGAGTCTCCATTTTAATGTGTGGGTTGTTGGATCACTAATCACGTGAACAAATGTCCAAAAAGGGTTACTATAACATGGCTCTAACACTCAATATTTGTATAAAATACTAGTAATTCACACTTGGAGATCTTCCCGCCTTCCTCCAATAAGTGACATCTTTTTCTTGTTAGTACTGAAAAGTTTAAGAATGGCTTATTACAAAAAAGAGCACAGCTGCATTGGATAAAAGACTAGTCCTTGTTAAACAAACTTAATAAAGAGGATAGCTTAGTGCACTTGGTGTGCACGAGGTACAGGGAAGGGCCGGTTAAACTTAATCAACTACGTAATTAATTAATTCATATGTAATGTTGATATAAAAAAAAAAATCTTTGTCTAGCAAAAATAGTTCTTAATTTGTCTGCCTCAATAGCGTCAATTCAATTGCAACACAGGAGGCATGAACAATTAATATGCAAGGAGGACATTCATTAATGTGTTCATTAATAACATGGTAACACTTGAAAAACAGATAAGGTCAGAATAGGGAAGGGAAAAGAACACATTTTGATAGGCTCTCTTGACAACTTACTGGATTTTGATTATATTATTTATAAATATATATATATTCAATGAACTTTATAATTCAAATATAAAATATGGGAAAACCGAAAGAACTGTAGCTCCGATGTAGTGATCTACAAAATAAGAAAAAGGTGTCGACTGGCCAATGACGCGTTGGCACTTGGCACAATTAATTCGAACAAATGAATCATATATGACATGTGAATAGGAACAGCAACTGAAGCAATAACTAGTTAGCTAGATTAATTAAATTATAGATTTTTAGGGTGAATTAACCAATTATGTGGCCTGCTTGGAGGAGGAGTTTGCTAGTGATTTTGCCACTTTATACCAGCACCCACAAATAGACTAGTTGAAATCCTAGAATGATCATGGTCCTAACATTAGACCACTACGTCATCCCCTATTATCCGTATCTAATACTACCAATTTTAACGTCAATGTTACTGTGATGATGTCACTAAAAGAATTAAGCATGACAAGAAATGCTGAAACCACATGGTTAAAAAAGGCACGATGCATGAAATATTCCGTATTTACATATGGTTTAAAGAAAGGATCGCACTCCATGAAATGTGATATAGACTTCTACCCTAATAAAATCATAGAAAGATAACTATATACAAGTAGTCATCCAATAAAATGAAATTCGTAACTAAAAAAAACAAATTACTTATCTATAACAACAAATTAAGATATAGTTTAAATTAGAACTTCTTTAACATTGTTGATGTGTAGTATAAGTTGAATTATTGTTTTGGGCATGTTCACTATGTTCTTGCATGTCAGCTTACATGCTAATAGAATGACAAGTGGAAAGGCATTTTAGCATTATATTCTGAAAATTGGTGGTGTTTGGCATACAGAAAAAGGTTGAGCAGCTTTTGGGAATCTCATCATCAAAGAGAAGAAACAATAGTCGTTTTGTGGCGAACCTTGTGCGTTGTGACTCTTTGATCTGAACACGAGAGACTGAAAAAGGATGAGTGCAACAACCAACTAATTAATTGGATGTGAATAATGAGTTGGATTCCAACTTTATTTGGCTGAATAATATTTACTAGTAAAACTTCTACCTATTATCAACCGCTTTATGTTTGAATAGTTTTGCAAGTCCTTTCTATATAGTGGTAATCATGATAAAAGCAAATATATGCCTTTACCAGGATCTAGTAGCTCTAATTTCATTGATCCCTAAATTCTTATCTTACTACATATCCTTTTGATATTATGATGGTTAATTTGGAAACCTTCATTTATGTATCATTTGCCTAATTTACAATTACTGGGGAAATATTCAACCTGCAATGAAATTAGTGAAAGAAAATTTCTCTTTATTCTTAATTAAAAAGTTCTTTTGACGCACTGAGCATATGCTACTGAGAGAAGATTTTCACTATGTGCTCACTTGCGTTTCCTAAATTGACAACCTATTAAGGGTGTTCAAATTTAAAAGAAGTGAAAAAAATTTCCGACAAAAGGTGTTCAATATGTATTATATACCTCTAAAACATAATATTTTACTTATATACACAATACAAATTTTCGACAAGGATGGTCAGTTGACCGCCCTTATTACCATGTGGCTTCGCCACTGGGTAGTGGAGCTCAACATTTACATATATTAGCTATGATTTATTAGGTTTCTGGACACTAGCAGTTATTACACCATAGGACATTAAGTAAAACTAACCTATATAATAACAATATATAACTATTTATACCAAATTAAAGGCTGATATAGTAATAAAGTGAGAACCTATTATAACCAGTTAAATTGCACTGATAGAGAATCGGTGCTAATTATTTTTGGCATGGAGAGGGCACAGTTTCAGTATTTATTCATGGTTTGTATAAGTGTGACAGAGCCACCTTATACATAGGTGACACCCCTTCGCCGAGAAAATTATACCGTGTGGCTCGATAATTTTTTTATATGCATATATTATTATATGTTGATTCCCTCAGGCTTTTTTGTATATTTTTTTTATATTTTTACATCTTTTAGTAAAAATCATGGCTCCGCCATAGTGTATAACTAGCCTTTATGCTTATAATGTTAGAACAACCTTCTCTTTTACATCTATTAAAGTTCTGAATTCTAAAGAGACAGGGAACCATAGAAATTGAGCAATCCCTGATTAATTTAATGCCTCAGCACCCTCTCCAATACCATCAATTTAGCTAGCTTTAAGATTTTTTTTTAAAAAAAAGTGGATATCAGTCAAATGACATGAACAGAAAATGAGGATAGATAGAGGTTGTATCTAAGTGACTTCTGTAATCCTTCTGATTAGGCTCCTGAAATTATAAAAGTCTAATTAGTGGAATGGATAGGGTACTAGAGAAACTCATCAAAACAGGGCTCAAATAGCCTTCATTCTACTAATATATATCCAACTCATATCTTAAATTGATAAACTTGGCACTTCGTTAATCTCTGATAGTCTGATTCAATGCATTAGCTAGAGAAGACCATGTGATCTTATCTTATCTTAATTTAGTGGAAAGTATCAAAAAATTATGATCAGACCCCAAAACAATCAAATTAAGTTAAAAGGAAGAGGCTCTCCCATCTTTTATGGGTGCAATTTCCCCTATAAGATAAGACTAGAATAAAGTTTAGAAGAGACTAGTTATATATCTTCTATTAATGCACGGCCAGGACTCAAGAAATGGCATGTCAAAAAGACAAGAGGTAATTGTCAAGAAGTCTATATATCCCTATATTCTTTAAGCATAAATGGATATATGTATATCTTTTTGAATGTTGACCGTATTGTGCAAAAGATGATTTAACATAATAATCCTGTCTTGGATTCTCACTGTCCCAGGGAGACATCAGTTGACCACCCTAAAGTTTGAGTCTTCCCCAAAATGCAATGACATTAGCAATATATATCTTCTCAGGTTTAAATCCACATATAATAATTTACATAGAACTTCACCAAAACTACCTTTGGGAACAGAGAAAAGAATGCTACCTTACGCCTTTTCCAGACATTTTGTTAAACTGCACTTCTATAAGAAAAAAGGAGCCTCGGAGATAAAGTAAAGTTATCTTCGTGACATACAGTGTGATCTGTATGTCACGAATTCGAGCCGTAAAAGCAATCACTAATATTTGTATTAGAATAGACCGTTTACATCACATTCCATGAGTGCGGCCCTTCCCCACACCCTCCTGTAAACACAAAATGCCTTGTACACTACGTTGTACTTCTTTACGAATCAAATAATTGTTGAGACATAAAATGGAAATAAGAGGAAAGGTCCTGCTTTGAATAGTCAATTAGTATATCATGGAAGGAGATTGTGGAGGTCATTAGACCTATAAACAATGCTAGGGAAGACAAGCCATTTGGTCAAACAAAGTACTTTATGCTCTAATTTAAAAAGAAAAGTTCAAATGAAATACGAGAGGTGGATTGGGTCAGTTTTTTTTTATTCTATGATCAATATTTGACAAGAACTTAATTTGTTGACGATTTCAAAGCTCGGAGAGAATTCTAGTTGTGAGATTTGTGTTAGCATTTGCATGGATTAGGATATGAAATAGTGGTAAGCATCAGCCAGACTCCCACTTTCTCTTCTTTCTACCCTGAAAATGGAACTAATTATTGGCAATAAGACCTTAACATTCTAGTAAACTAACAAACTTTTGGAATTGCGACTAAATTAAATGTTGGAAACAAGTTGCAGGAAACAGATAGTTAATTCTGATGGTGTATTTACTGTTCTCAAGTGAATTTATACTCCCGCTACGTTGATGTTAGGTGTGTCAATGACAGATTTTGTTCAAGATATACAATGCCTATCGAAACTCAAATGCTACAAAAATTGAAATTCCACAAAAATACGATGTGAATATTTAGGAGTGAAAAGAAGAGAAAAAACGGCTTGGCAGATCTGATTATTGCGCATGCATTTTGGAAACAAAAGACATGTATTTACACCTTAGATGATTTTGTTAAGACATGCATAATTATCTTAATACACATAACATTTTCTCAACATACATTTGTGTATACGGTAAAATCGGAGGGTCCAATTTTCCGTCATTATGGTGCCTCGTAAGCGCATTTCACAAGGTTCGAGACTAGGGTCGAGATTCATCCTCGAGGGTTATCGATGTTCGACCTCGGGGCGATGCAGACAAACAGCTATGATGGAAAAGTGGGGAGTTTCCAAGGCATACAGCTAGAGCCGACAAAGTCTGTCAGACTAGTCTAAACCCGAATCAGGGCGTCAACTAGCTGTCACATCTCCATATCTTTGTAATTAATGTATTTTGTACTATGTTAGGATTCCCCCTCTTATATAAAGGAGATCCTTATCATTATGTAAACATCTATTGCTCCATGCTAAATACACTAGAACATTCTCTCTGCTCTCTAACACATTCTCTAGATTTCATTGCTCCATTTATTGCCTATATTTATCGTGTTCTATCTATTGTTCTCCATTCATTGCTTATTATTGGTCATAAAGAGCCGACATTGAATTTATTCTAACTGTCAGTCACCCATCGATCACCCCCGATAGCTCCCAGCCGAGCATCATAATCGACCCCGAGGCCCCCGAATCGACAAGCTCGAGGCCCCGACTGTTTACTTTTCGGTTTGGTTATCGCCTTACTCTCAAACTCTTATCTCGTTTCCAAGTCTTTCACATAGCATCAACTACCTAACAACTAGCATAAAAATAGATCACGTATTTTTAGAACCACTAAATCAAATTTAATTGTTATTACCATTTTCATGGTAAACAGTTTGGCGCCCACCGTGGGGCTAAAAATAATAATGATTATTTTCTTGTGGTTTTACTACACAATGCAAGTTATCTTTCACACTTTTTCTTGTCCAAGATCTTTGATTTCAGGTCAAAATGCCTAAACCAGTAAGTGTGCCCGAAAACAACAACCTAAAAACTATGGGAAGGACGGTACGGTTATTCCAGGTACGGGTGTGCCACCACGAAACCCTGAGAACACACCGGAGCTAATTCCCAAGGGTACGATCTCGTACGATGCTCAGGACGTTAACATCGGTCCTCACATTAACCAGGGAGCGCGCTGAGAAATTCAGCGGGAAACTCGAAAACATCCAACCTGGACAAAAAGAGAGACATTCCCCAAGGACCCGTGATCAAACGGATAAAAATATCCGCTGCAATCGAGGGGCCGATCCGAGACCGCATGACTGAAGACACCCTCACATTAAGCGAGAAGGATCTTGAGATCCTATCAGAACCACACAATGATACGCTAGTAATTTCATTTCTTTTAAGCAACGTTCGAATTAAATATGTGCTCGTGGATCCAGGCAGCTCGGTCAACATAATCAGGTCGAAGGTAGTAGAACAACTTGGGTTGCTCGATCAAATCGTACCCGCCTCCCGGGTCCTCCACGACTTCAATATGGCCGGCGAAATAACGAAGGGAGAGATCATCCTCCCGATTGACATGTCTGGTACAGTTCAGAATACCAAGTTCCACGTCATCATTGGTGACATGAGGTACAACGCATTGCTTGGCAGGCCGTGGATACATAATATGAGGGCGGTGCCATCAACTCTGCACTAGATGATAAAATTTCCAACAAAATATGGCATAACAACCATACATGGATAACAACATGCGGCAAAAGAAATGTTCACAGCTTACAAGGAGGCACCGAGCCCCATGCACTCCACCTCGGATGAGTGTAGGAGCATACAGACCCCTAAGGACGATGAAGAAGATTTCCTCGCCCCTCAAAATTTCGTTTCCCCCGAAGAGTCGGATGCAACAAAATCAACAATTGAAGAACTGGAGCAAGCTGTTTTGATCGAGCATCTCCCGGATCGGAAGGTATACCTGAGAATGGGACTAACTCTAGAACTCAAGAAAAACCTCATTCAATTCCTTAATAACAACATCGACTATTTTTCTTGGTCCCATTTAAATATGACAGGAATCCCTCCGAAAATAACCACCCACCGATTGAGTGTCGACCCCAGGTTTAAACCGGTGAAGCAAAAAAGAAGACCCCAGTTCGAAGTAAAACATGCATTCATCAAGGACGAGGTAACGAAACTCCTTAAAATAGGGTCTATCAGAGAGGTAAAGTATCCCGAATGGCAGGACAACGTAGTGGTAGTTCCCAAAAAAGGAAATAAGTTAAGAATGTGCGTAGATTATAAAGATTTAAATAAGGCGTTCCCCAAGGATTCTTTCCCATTGCCTAACATTAATCGTCTGATCGATGCTACGGTCGGCCATGAGACCCTCACCTTTCTCGATTCCTACTCAGGGTATAACCAAATTTAGATGAACCCCGAGGATAGGGAAAAGACTTCGTTCATCACGAAGTATGATACCTACTATTACAATGTCATGCCCTTCGGGCTGAAAAACACAGGGGCTACGTACCAACGTCTAGTTAATAAAATGTTTGAGCATCAAATAGGCAAATCCATAGAATTTTATATTGATGACATGTTAGTTAAATCTCTGCGCGCAGAGGATCATTTGACTCGTTTGTAGGAAACATTCGACATCCTCAGAAGTTACAACATGAAGCTCAATCCCGAGAAATGTGCCTTCGGAGTGGGTTCGGGCAAATTCTTAGGCTTCATGGTATTGAACAGGGGGATCGAAATCAACCCCGACAAAATCAAGGCCATCGAAGAAATCACAGTGGTAAATAATGTATAGGCCGTGCAACAACTGACAGGGCGAATAGCGGTTCTAGGCAGATTCATAACAAGGTCGTCGGACAAGAGTCACCATTTCTTCTCTTTACTCAAAAAGAAAAACAACTTCTAGTGGACTATGGAATGCCAACACGCCTTAGAGGAACTGAAGCGGTATCTGACTAGTCCGCATTTGCTCCACACGCCAAAAGAGGATGAAATGATGTATTTGTACCTGGTCGTATCTAAGATAGCGGTGTGCTAGTTCGAGAAGAGCAAGGTACGCAATTTCCTATTTATTATGTAAGTCAGACCCTAGGGGATGCCGAAACCAGGTATCCGCACCTAGAAAAATTAGATCTTGCATTAATAAGCGCATCACAAAAACTGAAACCCTATTTTCAATGCCACCGTATTTACATTTTAACAACGTACCCTTTCCGAAGCATATTGCACAAGCCTGAACTATCTGGCTGATTGGCCAAATGGGCCATCAAACTCGGGGGGTATGATATCGAGTATCAACCCCGAACGACCATCAAGTCCCGGATTCTGGCGGTCTTCGTGGCGGACTTCTCACCCTTCCTCGTGCCCGAGGTAGAAAAGGAAATCTTACTAAAATCAGGCACATCTTCTGGGGTATGGACCCTGTTCACCGACGGCGCCACAAACGTAAGAGGATCCGGGCTCGGTATAGTCCTGTAGCCACCCACGGGTGGCATAATCAGGCAATCTATAAAAACTGCAAAATTGACTAACAATGAAGCTGAGTATGAGGCTATGATTGCAGGTCTGGAATTGGCCAAAGGCCTGGGAGCTGAGTTCGTCGAAGCAAAATGCGATTCACTCTTGGTAGTAAATCACGTGAATGGGAGCTACGAGGTCCGAGAAGATAGGATGCAAAGGTATTTGGACAAAATCCAAATCACATTGCGCTGTTTCAAAGAATGGACTCTGGTCCACATACCTCGTGAGCAGAACAACGAGGCCAATGCCCTCACAAACCTGGGATCATCTGTTGAAGAAGATGACCTACTCCGTAGGGCTGTTATTCAGCTGTCCAAATCAATGGTCGAGGAAGGTCATGCCGAGATTAATTCTACTAGCCTAACATGGGATTGGAGAAATAAATACATTGACTATCTGAAAGATGGAAAATTACCCGCTGACCCAAAGGAATCGAGGGCCCTGCGAACCAAAGCAACCCGGTTCTCGCTCGATGAAAATGGGACTCTATACAGAAGAACCTTCGATGGCCCCCTAGCATTATGTCTGGGGCCAGGGGACACATACTATGTACTCCGAGAAATCCACGAGAGTACTTGTGAAAATCATTCCGGCGTTGATTCCTTAGTACGAAAGGTGATCAGGGCAGGCTACTACTGGGACAACATGGAAAAAGACACTAAGGAATTCGTCTGAAAGTGCGACAAATGCCAGAGATTTTCCCCTATGATTCACCAACCTGGCGAATAGCTACATTCGGTCTTATCGCCAAGGCCATTCATGAAATAGGGAATGGACATCGTCGGACCCCTACCAACGTCGCCAGGTAAAGCTAAATTCATTTTATTTATGACTGAATATTTCTCCAAATGGGTGGAAGCGCAGGCCTTCGAGAAGATAAGAGAAAAAGAAGTCATTGACTTCATTTGGGATCACATTATGTGCCGATTCGGTATTCCTTCTGAGATAACATGCGATAATGGGAGGCAGTTCATCGGAAGCAAAGTAACACAGTTCCTTGAGGATCAAAAAATCAAGAGAATCCTGTCAACGCCTTACCACCGATGTGCAAACGGCTAGGCCGAGTCCACAAACAAAACCATCATCCAAAACTTAAAAAAGAAGTTGGAAAGCGCTAAAGGAAAATGGAGAGAAATATTACCCGAAGTGATGTGGGCATACCGAACAACTTCAAAATCAAGCACAGGGGAAACACTTTTCTCTCTAGTATATGGCGCCGAGGCCCTGATACCAGTGGAGGTTGGGGAGTCAAGTGCCAGATTCCGACACACCACTGAGAGCTCGAACAACGAGGCCATGACTACGGTCCTCGAACTATTAGATGAAAAGCGAGAAGCCTCACTGGTTCGAATGGCCGCCCAAAAGCAAATGATCAAAAGGTATTATAATAGGAGAACAAACCTCCGACATCTCGGAGTCGGGGACTTGGTCCTAAGGAAAGTCACCCTCAACACCTGAAACCCTAATGAAGGAAAGCTAGGCCATAATTGGGAAGGACCGTACTGCGTCCTCAGAGTAATTGGCAAAGGGTCCTACAAGCTCGGTACCATGGAAGACGAGTAGCTTCCAAGCAATTGGAACATATCAATGCTGAAGCGATACTACTGCTAAGGCATGCATTGCACTCTTTTTCCTTTGACCGGATTTTATCCCAAAAAGGGTTTTACCAGCGAGGTTTTTAACGAGGCAACACCCATATGCTACCTGAGGAAGACTCAACAAGTATTCAAGGCTTCTTTTGCAATCAACCTCGAATACTCGGGGCCATCCCCCCGGAAGGTCACCAACTCAGAGAAGCCAAGATACACCAAGAAGGGTCACTGTAGGAAAATAATATATCGGGCCAAATGGTCGAATGAACCGTGTTCGCGTAGAACAACCGAGCCCGCAACAACAAAAATATGTATACTTGTACCAAGTAATCAAAGAATACTTTCCAAAAGCATTTTGCACCTCAAGAAAGCCCGATATTTTTGCAAAAAATGGCCCCAGAGCCAAAAAATGTGTCGAACACTCGGGGACTGGTGTCAACAACTCGAAATAGTACGACCCCGGGGTCGTAGCCTCAAACTCATAAACCCTCAATGAGGAAACAACGAGATCACAAAACAACTCCAGAGACAAAAATGTCCCAAACACTCGGGGACTGGCATCAAAAACTCAAGGCTACATGACCTCCGGGTCAAAAACTCCGAAATCGTAAGCCCTCGATGAGGCAATATCAAGTTCACAAGTAATGGCTCCCGAGCCAAGGAATCCCCGATGACTCGGGGACTGTCGTCAATTGCCATCTCCATCGACTTATCAAAACTCGAGGCCGTAAGGCCACATGCGGGCAGCCTCGGTCTCGTAAGACCTACATACGGCAATAGCAATATCTGTAAGACCTTAAGCAAGGCATGAACCATACTTGTACCAAGTATTCAAAACTGTAAGACCTTAAAGTCATGTAAAACTTGTAAGACCTTACTAAAGGCATAAACCCGATCTCAAAGTTTAGGCTATATATCGAACTTGTAAGACCCCTAAAAAGGCATACCCTCGATATAGACGCCGAAACTACTTCACTCGAGACTTAAACGCTCCGGCCAAACAGAAATGACTCCGGTCACAAGGCTGTACTAGCCAAACTAACGCAACTCAGGGACGCCTGACCGTCGCTATAAATAACAGGCCTTCAATTACTTCGAATATACTTCGAAAAAAACCGGTTAAACAGGCTACCCTCGACATAGACAAAAGAGCTTCGACCATGTCAGCTCCCAAACACTGGCTTCGAGATACTCAGCCTCCGAGCCAAACCTCTTGAGGTGCTCGATCATCGCCATATAACGACTCATAATTGAGGTTTTTTATTAAACCGTCGAAGAGTCAGGCAAACATTATTTGAAAAAGTCCTTAACGAGGGAAAAATAAGGCCTAAGGCATAAGAGCCATTGTCGCCAACCCACATATAAGGTCGCATCGACCCAAGGTGTAAGAGCCATTATCGCCATCCCACATATAAGGTTGCATCGACCCAAGGCATAAGAGCCATTACCTCCATCCCACATGTAAGGTCACATCGATCCAAGGCGTAAGAGCCATTATTGCCAGCCTACATATAAGGTCGCATCAACCCAAGGCGTAAAAGCCATTGTCGCCAGCCCATACAAAGGGTCGTACTAACCCAAAGCGCTAGAGCCTAAAGGCCAGTTTTAAATTCAAAAACTTGAGGGTCAAATGAGCTCGAGCCAAAAATCGATTTGGAGATTGAACCCAAAACAGTTAACTAAACATGCCTAAGAGCAAAAGCGTAAGAGCCACTGTCGCCAGCATCAAAATTAAAGGTCACACCGACCAAACATGTAAGAGCCACTATCATCAGTGCTAAAATCGAAGGTCATAGTGACCCAACGTATAAAAGACAGGTCTAACCCGAGAACACTCGGGGACCGACTTTCGACCATCACGGCTGCTCAGCAAAAGCAAAAACCCGAGGGTATAGCCTAAGGTCTAAAGATCTCGAATCGATTATCAAAGTATCGCATATTATTCTCGAAAAGCAAAAGAGAAAAGAAATGATAAAAAGCAAAAAGCCTATTATACATATGGCTCGCAGAGGTACGTTTATAAGGCTTTTGAAAAATCCTTACAAAGAAGCATCCAAACAGAACCCCAATCTATCATCGAGCCTGCACCTTTGACGGCCCCGCCGGAGGTTGCAACCCAACGGTTCCGGCTACAATCCCAGGATCTCCGACAACCTCTTCCCCTCGGGGAATCCCGTCTCTATTCTCGTCATCTTCTGAACCACTACCTGGCATATCTCTAGAAGCAAACAGGGTAACAACTATCTCCTCTAGGGTCTTCACCCTTTCGAGCTCGGCAGAAAACTCGATTTCCCCTACATGTATGTCCTCTAAAGTTCGCCTCCAAGATTCTAACCGAGCATGCTCCACGGCTCCAGTCAATTTCAGTCCGGCCTCCTCAAGCACTCTCCTGGTGTGAGCGTTTATTACAATAACACCCTCTTTATGCGCAGATATGAGCGCCTTGGTTTCGGTTTTGATCCCGAATAGTGCAGCTACCAACTCAGAGTGGAGACCTCTATATTTGTCTCTATCCGCCCTCGTATCTTGAAGTTGACGCCTGACTGAGGCCATCTTTTCCTGAAAGGTATCCCTCTCAGAGGTTATCTCTCTCACATGTCGTTTGAGTTCGAGGACTTCAGAGTCTCTGGCTCGAAGCCCCTCCCTCAGCAGGGCACCTTCCTTCTCAAACTGCATGAATCAAATCTAGGATGTTAAAACATTGGGATCTAGCAAACATTCAAACGATAGCAAAACAGAAATTATGTAACCTGTTCAACAAGATGAGCTTTCTCATGCTCATGACGGGTCACCTCAGCCTGAAACCAGGTGAAAGTATGATTATAAAGCACCTTGTCCTGAAGCCATGAAAAAGACAAATTAGAAATACAAAGATCAGAACGGCAGACAGGATTCACAAAAGCTACCTGCTCGCAAAGCCTTCTTATCTCGCCAAAAATGAATGAAACATCGAGCTCGGGAATTCCCTCGGGAGCGGCTGAAGGCCTTTCGAGCACCTCTCTGTCTCCGATAGGCACCCCCGCACTGGAAGACTCTTCATTCGGGACATCTTGCATTCCTTTAGGGGTAAGGTCATTCCCTGAGGGGAATCACTCACAACAACATCACTGGTAGAGTCAATCAGGGCCATCTCTTGTCCATGAAAGGCTCCATAACTGGGCTCCTTCAAACCGCCTACCGAATGCGTTCCATCTTGAGGGGTATTCTAGCCATCGTCCAGCTCAGGAACATTTCCCAATACCCCCTCTGTGGCCTCCTAATTCCGAAGTTGGACCACAACAACATCAAGCTCCGGCTCAAGAGCCACCATCTCTACGGCCTGATGATCGGTCAGGTTTTCCCCTCCCTCGGGCGCAATCAAGAAACTATTTTCCCCCTCGCCTTCAACTCGGGGATTGTTAGCTGCTCCCGAAGTTAGGGCTACCAGGTTGGCCTTAGTTTCTTCCACCTTGATCTTTTTGGATTCCAAAGGTTCATTCGACGGTTCCCTTTGTCTTTTCTTCCCTTTATCGGGTCCCAAAGTATCCTCTTCATCAAGTGATGTTCCCTTCATCAAGGGGATCTCCCTCAGATCTACACAAATAAAAGAGGTAAGCACAGGGAGTGAGAACGCTACCAGTAGCGATTCATGTTGAAAGGTATGACTGCAGCAGGGGCGAAAGCTCACCATGGTCCTTAGCTTCCCATAGAGCTCGAGATAGGTCACGCCACACTCGCTCAGCGTATGGTCAAATCGAGTCCAACCGACTGACCCAACCCGAGAGGTACGTGACCGTGCCAGGATAAATTTCCATGGCTGCATCAGCGGAGAAAATTAAGTGCATGGAAAGATGCACCTAAAAAGAAGTAGGAAATGCTAGATAGTGTATCTACTTACGTTCCATATTCCACCTTTTGGGGAACGATATCCTTTCCACTGGGATTAGGTTTGAAGTCCTCACTCGGACGAAACAACTCATCTACCCTCCATTCCCAACCTCTTTGATACAAGAGAAGTGGGCCCTCAGAGCTCGGATGTGGAGCTTAATCAGACCCCCACGGAAGAGACGGGGGTTGTACATCCTGATCAGGTGATCAAGGGTGAAAGGCATCTCCTCAATCATATTCACATAGTACCTGATCATGTAGACAGTGCGCCAGAATAAAGGGTGAATTTGGCCAAGGGTCACTTGATACCGTTGGCAGAAGTCGAGAATCACGGGGTCTATCGAAGGCAAAGATGGCCCCACTGGCCCAAGGGTAAATGGGTAAGTATACACACTGGGGAAATCAGCTTTATACGTCGTTATATCCTCCTCCCGAGTAGGGATCTCCACAAGCACCGCGTCCCCCCAGCGGCAATCAGTCCTCACCCTTTCGACATCTGTTACCAAGCTAATATACTGAGACACAGGCTCACGACGCCCAAGCTTCGAAGAAGGTCTCTCGACCTTGAAATCGGAAGCCGTTGCAAAAAATTTTGGAACGCATTCCTCAGCACGATAAGGCATTACCTCTTTGACTTTAGATGGAAGTGAAGAGGAGGAGGTCACTCTCTCCTGAGAAGCAGAGGCGGAAGTTTTCGCGACTCCTAAAAGATTCTAGAAGAAAAAGGGAAGTTGCATTTTGAAGAAAAAACAAAAGTAAAGGTAGAAGGAAATTTTTTGGGGCTTGGTGGTGCAGTGAGTTGTAAACAACGAGAAAAGAAATATTTATAGAAGCCTCGCATGCACGCTAAAGGAGGCCAGGGGACAGCCAACTGCCGTAATCAATGCGAAGGCTTTCAAGGGCTGTGCGTACGTTGTCTTTTGGCACCTCATGACTGCCGTCACTACGGAAGTACCGGAGGGGCTGGAATTCAAGGTTGTTTATTATCACTTTCACTCTAAGAAATGCAGAGACTATCTGTATACGGTAAAATCGGAGGGTCCAATTTTCCGTCATTATGGTGCCTCGTAAGCGCATTTCACAAGGTTCGAGACTAGGGTCGAGGTTCATCTTCGAGGGTTATCGATGCTCGACCTCGGGACGATGCGGACCAACGGTTATGATGGAAAAGTGGGGAGTTCCCAAAATGTACAACTAGAGCCGACAAAGTTTGTCAGACTAGTCTAAACCCGAATCAGGGCGTCAACTAGTTGTCCCAACTCCATATCTTTGTAATTAATATATTTTGTACTTTGTTAGGATTCCCCCTCTTATATAAAGGGGATCCTTGTCATTATGTAAACATCTATTGCTCTATGCTAAATACACTAGAACATTCTCTCTACTCTCTAACACATTCTCTAGATTTCATTGCTCCATTTATTGCCTATATTTATCGTGTTCTATCTATTGTTCTTCATTTATTGCTTATTATTGGCCATAAAGAGCCGTCGTTGAATATTCTAACTGTCAGTTACCCATCGATCACCCCCCATAGCTCCCAGTCGAGCATCAGAATCGACCCCTAGGTCCCCGAATCGACAAGCTTGAGGCCCCGACTGTTAACTTTTCGGTTTGGTTATCGCCTTACTCTCAAACTCTTATCTCGTTTTCAAATCTTTCACATAGCATCAACTACCTAATAACTAGCATAAAAATAGATCACGTATTTTTAGAACCATTAAATCAATTTGAAACTTCAGATTTCAATTTAAAATTTTAAAAATTGATTGGTGTAAATGTTTGATTAAATAAATAAATAAATAAATACTATAGTAAATAGCTTAAAAGCTATAATAATTAATTGCGGTCTGCCTTTTAGCCAAGTTTAAATTAATGTCCAAGCGCTCATCCTTCACAATATTATACATTCCTAGTTAAATTCGACTTTCCTATAAAACTTTCCACCAATAAATTTATTTTAAGTTTTACTAGTGAAAGCTTTTTCTATTCTCAATCGCTAATTACTAGTAACACTTATGTATCACTCATCAAAGTGGGATTTTTCAGCGGGAAGTCGAATTAGTCGAGCTTATAGCGGCTACTGAACACTTGGTTAAAAAAAAAGGCTAAACATCGATATGAGTGATAATTAATCCTTCATCCTTAACCAAAAGTCTTGAGTTCTAGCTCTAGTATGAAGTTGCTTTTGTTAGGGAACACTTTATCCCCAAATATAAAACATTCGTCGCGAATCTAAATTTAATCGGACCCAATACAAACACCGGACATCGAATAAAAAAACCAAAAGAAAAGTCAAAGAACAAGTTTTGTGTTGTCAAAATTTGGAACACTGAACCCAAAGATAAGAGAAAATAAGGCAAGAGATTATGAATAGGTTTTCTTGAAATGACCACGATAAGAAAGCCAAAGTTGTACGAACAGTAGTATCAATATTCCTGTTTGTAGTGACAACAGTCCAATGAATCCGAAACTAAAATGATTTCTTTTTTGGACATAAAATACGTTTGTACAGTTAAAAAATAGTTATATTTCTACCTAAAACGCAATATCATACTGCATTTTACTTTAACGGAAAGTTAGTCGTTAAAGTAAAATGCAGTATTACATTTTACTAAAACGCATTATAATATTGCGTTTTACAACAATTTGGGCCCACCAAATAAGTGTTCTGCAGGACTGACAATTTGTTTGTTAGTGTAAAACGTATTATAATACTACATTTTACTTAAACGTAGTATTATACTACATTTTACACTAACTTTTGGGCCCACAATTAAGTGTTCTGCGGATAACTGACATAACAATAATTCAAATACATAAAACGTGGTATTATACTGCGTTTTACATAAAAATATTCTGCACCCCAAGCTAGGACTTGCCTTATTTAAAGGCGTTAGAATTTTATGAAAATCCATTCAAAACTTTCCTTCAAACTTCCGTTCATATTTCTCTTCTTCTTATCAAGCATTTTTTTATAATGTCTGAAGAGCAAAAAATAAGGGTTTCATTATATTGAGGGGTGCGGTTATAATGGAGAATAACTCTGTGAGGTATAGTTCACCTCCACAGTGTCATGTTAAATTGCTGCTTACAATGGAGTACGATAAATTGGTATCGTTGTTATGTAAAAAAATGAGTGTGAGGACTGGTGCACCCCAAGGTGAAGTGCTAGGCCTAATAAAGCCCTTATCCAGCAAGTCCTTCAACTGCACCTTCAACTCTCGCAACTCTGCCGGGGCCATTCTGTATGGAGGAATAGAGATCGGTTGAGTGTCAGGCAACACATCAATGCTAAACTCAATCTCCCTTTCAGGAGGAAGGCCTGGGAGTTCATCTGGGAAAACATCTGGGAATTCGTTGACCACAGGGATTGATTGTAAAGTAGGCGGTTTCGCCTCCGCATCCCTAACGCGAACGAGATGATAAATGTAACCTTTTGAGATCATTTTCCTTGCCTTAAGATAGGAAATAAACCTACCTTTCGGTGTAGCAATGTTCCCTTTCCATTCAATGACGGGTTCACCCGGAAATTGGAACCTAACCATCTTCGTACGACAGTCAACATTTGCATAGCATGAGGCCAACCAGTCCATTCCCATTATCACATCAAAATCAACCATTTCTAACTCAAATAAATTTGCCGAGGTTTGACGACTACAAATCATCACAGTGCAACCTCTATATACCCTTCTAGCAATCACAGAATCTCCTATCGGAGTAGATACCGCGAGAGGTTTACTTATCAATTCAGGTTCAATGCCAAACTTATTAGCCACAAAGGGTGTAACATATGATAATGTAGATCCCGGATCAATCAACGCATATACATCATAAGAAAACACAGATATAATACCTGTAACAACATCTGGAGACGACTCGAGATCCTGTCGACCTACTAGAGCATAGGTTCGATTTTGAGCACCACTCGAACTCGGCACTGCACCTCTACCCCTACCACGACCTGTCGACTGCTGAAAACCCCGTGCTGGAGGTCGAACTGATGAGGAAGAACCAGACACAGATCCAGTCGGCTGAGCCATACCATCACCTCCTCTATTAGGACAATCCCGCATCATATGGCCAGGCTGCCCGCACGAATAGCATGCATCAGAACCTCGACGACACAGTCCAAAGTGGGCCTTGCCGCACTGATCACAATGTGGTGTTGGGGGTCTCATCTGACTAGTATCCCTGTGATGTTGCGAGCCAGATGCCCGCGAACTCTGACCTGGACCAGAATAGGATCGATCATATCGAGGCCTCTGAAACTGTGGAGGAGCACTAGCTACAGGTGGCGCCGAACTCCTCGAAAACTGTGGCCTGATGCGGCCTCTGAAGTCATCAGAATACCCTGCAAATCTCGCCCTCTTATGCTGGCCTCTATCCTGCTCCCTAACTGCCCTCTGCTGGCGCTTACGATCCTCTAGGGTCTGGGCATAAGCTTGAATACGGGAAATATCCATGCCCTCCACCAAGGAGGCTGTCGTACACTCATTTATTAGATGTGGTCCCAACCCATTCACGAACATATGCACCCTATCACTCATCTCGGCCACCATATGGGGAGCATACCTTGCCAAAGAATCAAACTGCATACTGTACTCTCGCACACTCATATTACCTTGTCTAAGGTTCAAGAACTTATCAGCTCTAGCTCGTCGTATCTCAACTGGCAAGTAGTGACGAAGAAAGGCCTCAGAAAATTCCTTCCACACAGCTGGAGGAGGGTTCGGACCCCTGGATCTCTCCCAACTATCATACCAGAGAACCGCTAAATCCCGTAACCGATAAGAAGCCAACTCTACTGCCTCTGTATCACTAACATGCATAACCCGAAGTGTACGATGAACTTGGTCAATAAAAGTCTGTGGGTCCTCCTTGGGGTCTGATCCGGTAAACACTGGAGGGTCTAAATTAATAAAATCACGAACTCTTGTACTAACTGGTTTCTCAGCAGCACCTGTATTCTGCCTCTGATCCTGAGCAGCTACCAAGCTAGTCAATAACTGCAAAGCACTCCGCATATCCTGGTCTGGAGTGCCAGACGGAGGAACTGGAGGCGCTGGGCGCCTTCTAATATCCTCTGGAGGAGATGGAGTAGATGAGGTATGAGAGGGCATCTCACTTTGAGCCTCACTTTATCCTGCTCTGACTTGGGGCACCTGACTGGTACCCTCTCCCGCTGCTGTATCAAGCCGTCTACTAATCGTTTGCTTTCTAGTCGAAGGCATCACTGAAAAAAACAAGGTGAATATTAGAGACGAACACTTACGACTCAACTTTACGCACGATCTAGATTCAGGAAGAAGGTAACAACCCTAGATGTCATGTAGCCTCCTGATTATAAATGTGGCGCGCTACACATCCATAATCAAGACTCTACTAGACACGGCTCATAGACAACCCCTAGGACAGACTTGCTCTGATACCAAGTTTGTCACGACCCAAACTGAAGGGCCATGACTAGCACCCGACCACACTTGCCGAGCACCAACGTACATTTCATCTAACCTTCATTATTATCTTTTAAGGCTGACGAGATCAATATAAATGGTAGACCTAGATCATGGACAACCAGCAATAAAATATGACGGCATGAACATACATAGCAGGGGATGACCAGACAATCAAGAAACTACGTATAAGGTATGAGCTACCACGCTACTATGAAAGACTATACAACAAAAACTAGCCGACAAGGCATACCAAACTATACATGAGCCGACACCTGTCTATGAGCCTCTAAAAGAACATAAGTGTTGCAACATAGCCGGAACAGGGCCCCGACATACCCATAATGTCTATAACAAAAATTGCATACCAAGACCAAGGCAAGTCCGGAGAAGGGATCTCGCCAATCACCGCTGAACTGGACAGTCTACTGTGGTGGGAGAGCTGCACCTGCCTGTCTATCAGGACCTGCAGCACGACATGCAGCATCCACAAATAAAAGGACGTCAGTACGAATAAAGTACTGAGTATGTAAGGCAAGGAACCATAAATACGATCAGTAATGTAAGCAAGGATAGAGAATATACAACCTGTAACATCTTAGTACCTCTGAGGGCTACTTACATGAAATGCATGATACATATGTATAAATACATAAACCTTTAAAGCATTCGCCTCTGTGGGCATCATCATCATCATATCGTACCCGGCCATAATAGGCTCGGTAGAATCGTACCCGGCCACGTGGAGCTCGGTAAAACCCAACTGATCAGTGGTTGCACAATAGGTGCCGTACCCGGCCAACTATAGCGTGGCTCGGTAGAGTAAAATAGATACATATATATAATGCATGCTCGACTCATGGAATCACATTCTAAACCTTTCGGAGTGACGTAAGGTCGGTATCCTCTGTACGCGTTATTAGGACTAACTCTTCACTATGAACCTTATAAGAATCAGGAAGTACCAACAACATTGATAACATAAGACTAAGAGAAGCAACATTAACATCAATCGTTCCATAAGAGGGAAAACAATATAAGTACTGCTAGCTTCTAAGAGTAGAGTATCTTTGGAAGCTCGTTCATTACATTATGTACAATTGAAGTCGTGCAAAAGAAGGAAAGGGATAGCCTCACATACCTTGTATATACTGCCCCAATCTCAAGCTATGCAATTGTCAAAACTCCTTAGTCTACAATAAGAGAAACGATATTATCGTTATCATTTAAGCGTCATAACTATTATGTATCGACCACAACCTATTTTACGATGAAACGGACAGTACCTCCCCTATATATATGACCTCACACCATTCAAAACAGTCACCAAATAGCTCAAACAATATCAATAATAAACATATTGAGCCTCCCAAAATAGTTCACACACAGTCTAATCACTCCATACATACGACGACCATCGTAGTCGTGTCAAACAACCTGGAAATATTACGAATAACTATCAGCCCATAAACCTACATATATATGGTGTTTCTCCACACCCTTCCTCCTCCAAAACTCCACAATATAGTAGTAAAATACGCAGCCCAACAACAACGCAAAACAGTCCACAAAACAATAACATTACTACCAAGCCTTTCGATATATATCTCACAAGTTCTAGCTTCAATGGCTTAGCCGCAACTTGGATAATCTTAAATACATATAGAGTAAGAGGTTCCTTACCTTTATACAGAAAGAACAACTCCAATTTGACCTTAAATTTCCATGAAATATCCCTCCAATGCTGCCACAACAACAACAAAGCGAAACTAGCGATCAATTAGTGTTTTTCGGCACTAGAATCACTTTAGAAGGCCTGAAATCACCTAGGATTGATATTAAGAACATGAGGGAGTATTTACAGAACATAAACCCTTTAAAACCACCTCCCACACGAGCTGGAACGACACAAAAATGAGCAACAACAAGAAGAACAAGAGACTTACTAGCGCCACGGAATTCCCGACACTTGATTTGTGTTGTTTGCCCTTTTTTGGGTCTTGAATCTTGAGAGAACCTTGAGAGGATGTTCCTAGGGTTCTAAGGTCTGAAAATAGTGAAAAGAAATGACTTAAAATGGGTTGGAGTCATCCTATATAGGTCCAAATATCTTAAACCGACTTAGTGGGCCCCATAGAGAGGTGCTTGGCGCAGTCTCGCGAAAACGCGAATATCTCTCTACTCCGAGATCGTATCGATGAACGGTTTAATGCGTTGGAAACTAGACTCATATATCTTTAATTTAGTTGGTATATCACCCCGTAATTCCTTGTAAATTATGAGAAAAGATTAGAAACATTTGACCTAATGTTTAAGTAAAATTATGAACCTAAGTTGCGACAACCTTTGTCGACTTTTGTTTCATAACTCGTTTGACTTCAAAACTTATGATACAGATATTATATGATTAAAATACCTTAATAAATGACCTCTTGAGTGTATTAAGCGCCGCTAGATTACCTGAAAATACGAGTTACAACATCCTTGATTCGTTTAACTTCTAATACTGGTTAATCACTCTTATACACTCTTGTATCACTTAAGACCAATAGGATTGACTTCTTATCATCTCAAAGATAATTCCTTTTTGGATTTATGTTAACTAATATATGGCATGAACTAACACATGTGGATATGAGTTGTAACATATACACTACAACTTATAGGTAGTAAAATCTTTAAGAAAATGCAAGCCATCATCTTTGACCACTATCCGTTGACAAATTTCAGTTGAACTATCAACAAACTCTCTAAATCGGTGTAGTATAAATTTATAGAAGAAAATGCAAGTCTAGTAATTTTTTTCCCGTAACAGCCCATTTATCTGTACCTCCAACTGTTCTATCAAGTACCTTAAATATAATTCTAGGTGAATCTTTCGGAGCGACGTCCAATTCGTTAGAGAATATAGTACCATAGGTTCCATGTAAACATAGGTGGAGTAATATATTGTATCACATGATATGGATTCGTAATTATTCAATTTCGTAGACAACGTGGCTAAATGCTGTTTAATAAAATTTTAAACATAAAGTCTCTTACTCCCATCCACTTGAGCTATTGGTTACATTAAAGCGCTTCCTCCCACTAAGTAGGCATTCGAGGTGTCTGAATCATTATTTTTTGTTTCTTTAGATTAGCTTTATCGTTTTCAATTTTCCACAATCTTTTTAATTAATAACTACTTTATCTTGCTCTGTAATAAGTCAAGTAGGACATAATGAGAACACAAATATGAAAAAAGTGGTAAGGTGTTTTAATCTAATGAAATGGCGAGTGCATCTAGAATCAGTACTAAATTCTCTCACCATATGATTATTGGTTTCCTTTCAGTGGAACTTGTCTGCCTAACAATTACTCTTAATCTTATTGCATTTGGGGCCTTAAAATTATTTCATTTATGAAAGGATATTGATATTGAAATGTAAATCCTGAAAATTAGCACCGCATATTGGAAAAGATTTGAGGAAAGTGCTGATGTTGGAGCAACACAAATAGTTTAATATTGATATTCAATTATTTTAATGTTGGAGCAACGCAAATAGTTTAAAATAATTTCATTATTTAAATTTTTCTTTTTACGAATTTTCATTTATTGACCATGCATGTGAACATTCAATTTGCTATGTATTTTTTCCATTTTTCTCCATTGAGTGACCGGTATTTGCTCTAGGCTCGGACTATTTGAATTCGGGGTACATAAGGCTATTAAAGTGAAAGCGCTTCTTATCAAGAACAGGGGCGGCTGAACAATTTTTATGGCCTAATGTGATGACCCGCCATGTCATCATGTCACATAGGCGCCATTTGGCATATATTAATGCCATGTGGAAGCTTACATAAGAAGAAGACTAGCATTTGTGAGAAGATTCTAGAAAGGTATGAACATTTCCTTAGGAAGAACTTAGATCATTATGGATTTGCTAGGAAAGTCCTTGGAATCTTCTAGGCTTGTAAAGAATTCTAGAAAAAGTCCTTATCTTGTAAATTCAAGGACTTGTGTAATAATTAATATTTACACACTAGCCCCTAGGAGACTAGTATATAAAGGGGGTCATTCATTCGTAATTCATCAAGCAAACAATTCAAGTTCTCTCTAATACAAAGATTCTTTTAACAATTCTATTGTGTTCTTTCTTTCATTCTCTTACCGATCTTGAGTACAGTAAGGCTGACTTGACATAACAAGAACGTGAGCAAGTTGTGCAAGATTGTGAGCGAGTTGTCAAGTGTCGCACGTGTACTTAGTTAACAACTAAGGACGTGACAACGTGATATCAGAGCGAAGGCTTCAACTAAGGGAATGGCGAACGACAGAGAAATTAACACTGCCAACACCCAAGCCAACATCATCCAGGATGCTGCTGGCAAGAGCGGCCGTAACAAAAAGAGGAATGCCACCAACAAGAGCTAGGAGGTGCCACCTGAGGTTGTGTCAAACGAAGGGCTTACATCATAAGAACCATCTGTCGTTGAGGCGAGTGAGGATGAAGTGGAGGTCCTTCCAGAGGATGTCTCGCTCGGTAAAGAGTGGGTGATAAAGATGAACGCGGGGATGGACGCTGTGGAGATCTTTGGCCAACGCTTGGGGAAGGTGGAAGGCACCCTTAACGTTCTTGAGGGGCACACTCTTGAAAAGATTGAGAGTATCCGAAATGACTTGGAGGGACGTACGCAGACTGAGATGGAACTATGGCAAATCATCACTGCCTTAGAGTGCAGACTCATGGAGGCTTTGAGTACTATCGATGCTATGAAGGCAAAGATAGAGTCACTTGATGAGCATGTCAATGTTGGCGTGACCGAGGTAGCCAGCAATGTTGTGGTGACGAGGGAGGCCAAGATCAAGGCTCCCAAACCCCCGGTGTTCAAAGGTGTTCGTGATGCACAAGAAGTGGAAAACTTCCTTTGGCACTTGGAGAACTACTTCACGCACGTCAAAGTGAAAGACGATGAGGCCAAGATCAACACTGCAATATTGTACCTCTCAGAGACTGCCATGCTATGGTGGAGAAGGAAGGTGGTCGACGTGGATAAAGGTCTATGTACTATTAGCACATGGGATCAGTCCTCCGGGCTGTTGTTGCTCAACCTTGTCCTGCTGACATACAAGACAAGTCTGCACATACCATTCTATATCATCTCGCATGCGTGACCAATAGTAGACTGACTCAACCAAGGCCCTGGTGCGATGTTGGCCTGGATGACCAGCCCACATTGTATCATGATTCTCCCTTATGATCTGCCGTCTAATGTCTCCAAACTTAGGCACGTAGACCCGCCGACCCGTGGTAAGCAACATGATGTCTTCTATCCAAAAACGTCTCGTCTTACCCTGGTTGGATAACTCGATAAGTTGTTTGGCTGCTGGGTCATGTTGCATGCCTTCTTTTATAGCCTCCCGAATATCCCATCTCGCTGAAGTGATTGCAGCAAGCTCGACTTTCCAGCTCAAGGCATTGGCTACAACGTTACCTTTGCCCGCTTATACTCCAGCACATAATCAAACTCAGCCAAGAAATCCTGCCACCTAGCCTGCTTTGGTGTGAGCTTCTTCTGTGTCTGAAAGTAGCTAGTAGCCACATTATCAGTCTTGACCACGAACCTCGACCCGAGCAGATAATGTCTCCATGTACGAAGGCAATGCACAATGGCAGTCATTTCCTTCTCTTGTACCGTGTAACGCCGCTCCGTCTCATTTAATTTGCGGCTCTCAAATTCTATAAGATGCTTATCCTGCATCAGGACACCCCCAATGGCAAAGTCTGATGCATCTGTATGCACCTCAAAAGTCTTGGCAAAGTCAGGTAATGCCAAGATTGGCTCCTCTATTACAGCTGCCTTAAGACCTTCAAACGCCTTTTGACAATGCTCCGTCCAAACCCATGGCTTGTTCTTCTTTAGCAACTTAGTCAATGGTATGACCTTTGCTGAGTATCCACTGATGAACTGACGATAGTAATTAACAAGGCCAAGGAAGGATCTCAACTCAGTTACCTTTATGGGTGCCTCCCACTCTTGGATAGCACGTACCTTAGCCTCGTCCATGCATATCTCGCCATTGCTAATGACATGGCCCAAGAAGTACACCTTTGATTGTGCAAACTCGCACTTCTCTCTCTTGATATATAACTCGCTCTCCCGCAAGACTTGGAAAACCTTCCTTAAGTGCTCCATGTGTTCCTCCAAGGTGTTGATGTAGATGATTATGTCATCTAGGTAGACTACCACGAACTAATCAAGGTAGGGATGAAAAATCTTTTTCATAAGGGTGCAAAATGTGGCCGGTGCTTTGGTTAAACCGAAGGGCATCACCAACCACTCAAAGGCTCCATATCTCATCACACATGTTGTCTTTGGCTCATCCCCTTCTGCAATGCGAACCTGGTAGTAGCCCTTTCAAAGATCCACCTTGGTAAAGTACTTGGCTTGCCCAAGTCTATCAAACAAGTCAGCAATGAGCGGGATCGGGGTACTTATTCTTCACGGTGACCTTATTAAGTGCTCGGTAGTCTATGCACAAATGCAACGATCCATCCTTCTTCTTCTGGAACAATACTGGTACGCCAAAAGGTGCCTTTGATGGGCAAATGTGACCAGCATCTAGCAGCTCCTTCAATTGTTTCCTAAGCTCCTCTAGCTCGGGAGGTGCCATACGATATGGGGCAAATGTGGGTGGCTTAGCCCCTGGCTCCAACTCAATCTTGTGATCCACCTCTCGCCTGGGCGACAAGTGCTTAGGCAACTCCTCGGGCATGACATCTTTGTTTTCCTTAAGCAACTTCTCTAAGCAAGGCGACACCGTCTCTTGAAATTTTTTGTCTTCCTCTAAACTTGCAATGGTTGCCACGAACGTCGGCTCCCCCTTCTTGGTCCCCTTGACAACCTGCATCGCTGAGAGTTGTGTTTGGATCTGTGTGTGTGGCATAGTCACTGTAAGTACCATGCAAGATCCTTCTCGCTCCATAACCAAGAGACGTTGGAGGTAGGGGTCGATTAAAGTATGACAATGTCTAAAGAACTATTGCCCCAGTATGATGTCAAATATATCCATAGCGGTTACGGTAATGTTTGTCATACCTTTCCAAGTTACCAATTTGACACCAACTCCATTAGCTACCCCACGAGCATTCTGTATCTCGGCATTCACGGTCTTGACGCGAGAGTTAGTTGGAACAAGCTTCAATTCTAGTCTCTTTGCGGCAACCTCAGTCACGAAATTATGAGTTGCTCCAGTATCCACCATTGCACGAGCGGGCTTGTTATTTATGGTAAGATCCACGTAATGATTGCCATTCTCGGTAGGTTCGATAGCTTGCTTCGTGACATCACCACATAATCCGATCATACCTAACTGTACGGTTCCCGGACTCTCTCCTTGTGGCTGCTCCTTCCGCTCACGTACCATGGCACTGAGGCTCTTGAGGTCAGGAGCATTCCTGAAGCCATGTGGCCCTCCTCATATATAGCATCCCTTCTTCTTGACCTGCGCCTTCTTCTCGGCGTAGCCCTGATGACCACTCGACTTTTTGAAATCTTGAGTCTTGGAGTATTGTTGTTCTATCTCCTTGACTTTTCCACGGTCTCCCCCACCTTTGGCATTGTTAACCTTTGACTCCTTGACATTGCCTTTGTCGTGCTTGTCATGCCTGAAATCCATCAATGATTCGGCCTCCATTATGGCTTGGTCTATATTAGTGACTTATCGGCATTGCAACTCCTGCTTAGCCCAATTTTGCAACCCATCCATGAAGTGGAACAACAAGTCATCATTGGTCAGGTTGGGGATTTGAATCATAAAGGTAGTGAACTCCTTGACATAGTTACATATGCTCCCTATTTGCTTCAATTCCCTAAGCTTGGGCCTTGCCTCGTACAAGACATTGTTTGGAAAGAACTGTTGCTTGAACTCCGTTTTAAACTGATCCTATGTGCTAATAGTACATAGACCTTTATCCACGTCGGTCATCTTCCTTCTCCACCATAGCATGGCAGTCTCTGAGAGGTACAATACCGCAATGTTGATCTTGGCCTCATCGTCCTCACTTTGTCGTGCCTGAAGTAGTTCTCCAAGTGCCAAAGGAAGTTTTCCACTTCTTGTGCATCACGAACACCTTGCCATGTGGAAGCTTACATAAGAATAAGGCTAGCATTTGTGAGAAGATTCTAGAGAGGTATGGACATTTCCTTTGGAAGAACCTAGATCTTTATGGATTTGCTAGGAAAGTCCTTGGAATCTTCTAGGCTTGTAGAGAATTCTAGAAAAAGCCATTATCTTGTAAATTCAAGGACTTGTGTAATAATTAATATTTACACACTAGCCCCTAGGAGACTAGTATATAAAGGGGGCCATTCATTCGTAATTCATCAAGCAAACAATTTAAGTTCTCTCTAATACAAAACTTCCTTTAACAATTCTCTTGTGTTCTTTCTTCCATTCTCGTAACGATCTTGAGTGTAGTAAGACTGACTTGACATAGCAAGAATATGAGCAAGTTGTACAAGATCGTGAGCGAGTTGTCAAGTGCCGCACGTCGCACGTGTACTTAGTTAACAACTAAGGACGTGACACTAAAGCCAATATTGATAAGGGGTCTTGAACTAATTTTTTGAAGAAAAAAACTTTATATATATATATATATATATATATATATATATATGAAGTCTAGTTAATTTCCTAATGTTTTGAGATGCAATTTTTTGTGTAAGAATTATTTATAATCATTTTTCCTAATAATCCTTTTTGTAACTGTATTATAATTTTAATTTTTGTTTTTTGTCTTTTTATGTTTTGAACAACGTAAATCATATCTCTAGTCGAGATATTTATTTTAATACATAATTAAAAAGACAATACGTAACTTTGAAATGAAAATAATAGGAATCACAAATATTAGAATAAAATAAAACTCGAAAGGTAGAAGAGGGCTAAAAGAGTTATTTACTAAAAATTTACTCAAACGTCAATTAGTCACACATCTCAAAGTTAATTTTCCTTTTATATAGTAAAAAAATCTACTTTTTCTACTTAAAAGTACTCATTATTTTTCACACAAATGGGCCCCCTAAATTTGGGGCCAAAAGCACATGCTTCAGTGGCTTTACCCTAAAGCCGGCGATGCAAAAGAATCTTATATTCATCTCACAATTCTAATATGTATTGTCAACTTCTGCTATGGAGCAATATCCACTAGATCTAAAAGGGACGACGTATATTAGAGTGCGTAGTCCCTTCAATCGATCTGCAATACCAACATAATTGATATATGACTCAATTATACCTCAATCCAAAATAATTAAATAATAGGTAAATCATCTGTATTTATTCTGCTATATATCCATGTTTATTTCACCCTACTAATTTTTATGAAATAAAAGCAATATAGCAAGAATTATATAATTAACTAGGACTAATAATATAAGAGAATGATAGCATTAAAAGAGAGGATTTATTTCTTCATTTTAGAATATGGAATAGGTTCATCGGTGAACCTATTTATAGAAACATTTCATTGTTACAAAATCAATCCAAAACATGTTATGAATACATAACCAATCTAAAACCTGTTATAGATACATAACCAATCTAAAACCTGTTATGGATACATAACCAATCCAAAACATGTTATAGAAGACATCCATCGTTGCAATTGGATGAAACCATTTGCAGGATTTATAACACTCCCCCTTGGATGTCCACTAACAGATAATGTGCCTCATTAAAACCTTACTAAGAAAAATCCAGTGGGAAAAATTTTAGTGAAGGAAAAAGAGTACACATATCTTGTAATACGCATTAAGAGTTACCTCATTAAAACCTTACCAGGAAAACCCAAATAGGACAAAACCTTGGTTAAGGGAAAAAGAGTACAACGCGTATTTCTCCCCTGATAAAAAAACCTTATTTGATATCTGGGAGACGACGCATGCCAATCTTGTATCTTAACTTCTCAAATGTTGATGTCGGCAATGCCTTAGAGAACAAATCTGCCAAATTAGCACTTGAACGAATTTGTTGAACACCTAATTCACCATTCTTTTGAAGATCATGCGTGAAAAAGAATTTTGGTGAAATATGCTTTGTTCTGTCTCCTTTAATATATCCCCCTTTTAGTCGAGCTATACATGCAACATTATCTTCATATAATGTTATTGGGATATCCTTTCCCATGAAAGACCACTGTGATGATCCGGCCAGTTGTCTCATGAGTTACCGCTCCATTTTTCCCATTTCTACTTCTTTATGCTTTGTTTATCCGTTCTTTGTGGCATTGGGTTGGTCGGATCGAGTTCGGAAAGGATTTGGCAAGGTTTGAGACACTTAGTCTCTTTGGAGTGAGTTTAAATTGGAAAAGTCAACAGGATGTTGACTTATGTGTTAGAGGGCTCGGATGTGAATTCTGATGGTTCGGTTAGCTTCGGGAGGTGATTTGGGACTTAAGAGTGTGATCGGAATGGGTTTTGAAGGTTCGTAGTAGATTTATGCTTGAATTGGCGAAGTTGATATTTTGGCGATTTCCGGTTAGAAGGTGAGATTTTGATATAGGGGTCGGAATGGAAATTCGAGAGTTTCAGTAGTTCTGTGGTATGATTTAGGATGTGTGTGCAAAATTTTCATTCGGACATGGGTTGGTCGGATTTTTTATCGAAAGCGTAATTTAGAAGATTTTAGAAAAAGTTTGGCTTGAATCCGATGTGTTTTGGGAGATTTAATATTGTTTGAGGTATTTTGGTGATTGGAACAAGTTTGAATAAGGTATTGGGATAGGTTTGTACTTTTGGTTGAGGTCTCAGAGGTCCTCAGGGTGATTTCGGATGGTTAATGGAAAGTTTGGATTATTGTTGCAGCTGCTGAATTGCTGCTTCTTGTATTTCCGCACCTGTGGAATAGGGACCGCAGGTGCGGCGCCGCATATGCGACAGAGGGGCCGCAGAAGTGGCCAGAGGTATGTTTGACTGGGACGGCAGAAGCGACTAGGAGAACCGCATCTGCGATGTCACAGATGCGAGCGAGAAACCGCAGATGCAGATGGTTGGGAACTTAAGTGATTCCGCAAAAGCGGACGTAGAACCGCAAATGCGGTACCGTAGATGCGGAAATGTCTGGGCAAAACATATAAGTTTTTCATTCGTGATTTTGAGTTATTTCCACCATTTCTACTTCGGCTTGGGAGCTTTTTGGGTGATTTGAAAGAGGGATTTCAAAGGGACTTCATTGAGGTAAGGGATTTGGACTTAAAACTCATTCCTATACTATTATTTCACGGATTAAAGCTAGAAATTATAGAAATCAAAGGTTAAAATTGGGGAAACTAGGACTTGGAAACTTAGGCCTTTAATTGTGGATTTGAAGGACCATTTGGGGTCGGATTTGAGAACTTTTGATATGTATAAACTCGCGGAGAGATAAGGGATGTAAAAATTATTGAATTCAAAGACGTGGGCCCGGGGGTCGGATTTTGGTAATTTCATGATTTGTGTCCTTTATTGATCGTTTTCGTTTGGGCTTCGTTCCCTTAGCATATTTTGACATCCTCGTTCTGATTTTTGGATAGATTTGACGCGCGTGGAGGCCGATTCGAGGGGCAAAGGCATCGCGAGCTAGGGATTTGACCGGTTCGAGGTGAGTAATGATTGTAAATGATGTTCTAAAGGTTTGAAACCCCGGATTTGCACATCGTAGTGCTATATTGAGGTGAGGCACACGCTTGATGACGAGCGTGGGGTCATGCACTATTGGAGATTGTGACTTGGTCCGTCTCGATTGATGATTTTTACTGCGTATTTGGCTAAAATCTATTTGTTATCATCATTATTTGGGCTGAATGTCATATTTGGGCCTTGTGCCAACTATTTGAACCCTTCGGCGATTTTTACTGGTATTTCCTCACTGTTTTGACTTTATACTTGAACTCAGTGATATTATATTTCACTATTTTTCATACTCAGCCAGGTTTACTCTGTTTTAATACTTATATGATCTTTTAAATGATATCTTGGGCTGAGAAACATGTTTTACTAATGCCCAAGTGGCTTGTGAGGATTTTTGACTGAGTAAGGCTGAGGGCCTATGTTGTGAGAAAATATTTGATACTGATTATGAGGTCGAGGGCCTGAGATATGTACGTCACGAGGTGACTTGATTGATATGAGGCTGAGGGCCTAGTTTTGATGCCACGAGAAGGCTTGTTATTGTGCTTGGGCCGTAAGGGGCCCCTCCAGGAGTCTGCATACCCCTAGTGAGTGGGGGTACCCATTGTGATGTGAGATTGAGCCCGAGGGGCTGGTATTGTTCTATGTGATTGCCCGAGGGGCTGGTACTATTCTGAGATGTTGCTCGAGGGGCAGATTTGTTGATACTGTGCCCGAGGGGCGAGCCTTTATGTGTTTACTTTTCATAATTGACTGTCAATTACCTGCTTAATTATTGAAAAAGGCTTTTCATAAAACTACATTTGAGTTAAAGGATTTTACCTATCTTTCACTGATTTACTGATTTTAAATGGTTTTACTGCTTCATTATAAAATGCCTTGTGCCTTACGTGTTTTCTTGCTTTCAGTCGTTATTTACATTTGTTACTCATTGAGTTGGAGTACTCACTTTAATCCCTGCACCCTGTGTACAAATTCAGGTGTAGCTGGTCGCGCTCCCGAGTGCTGATCATCTCCAACTTCAGGCGGGCATTCGGAGTTCATGAGGTAGCTGTTTGGCGTCCGCAGCCCCGTGCCTCTACTCCCTTAACACTTTTATTCCTTTTCAGACAGTTGTACTAGTTTATGGATTTAGCAGACTTGTATTATGACTTATAGATGCTCATGACTAGTGACACCATGGTTACGGCTTCATGAATGGCTATAATCTCAACCAAACGCATTCATGACTCGCTTCATGAATGACTATTATCTCTGCATGATTTGAAGAAGTAACAACCATAGTTTGTTTTGTTGAATGCCATGATATGGCAGTACCTCCACATGTAGATAAATAGCTTGTTTGAGATCGACCTTTATGTGGGTCAGACAAATATCCTGCATCTGCATAACCTATCAGTTGTGATTCATTTGAATAAATAATCCCATATCAATGGTCCCTCGCAGATATCTGAATAGATGCTTAATACCATTCCAGTGTCTGTGTGTTGTGGAAGAACTAAATCTTGCTAACAAGCTTACAGAAAAAGCTATATCTGGTCGAGAATTATTAGCAAGGTACATTAATGCGCCAATTGCACTAAGATATGATATTTCAGTACCTAGAAGCTCTTCATTATTTTCATGAGGACGAAATGGATATTTATTAATATCAAGCGATCTCACAACCATCAAGGTACACAATAGATGTGCTTTATCCATATAAAAGCGCTTCAAAATATTTTTGGTGTATGTTGATTGATGGAAAAATATTCCATTTTTTAAATGCTCAATTTGTAATCCAAGACAAAATTTTGTCTTTCCAAGATCTTTCATTTCAAATTCTTTCTTCAATCATTCTACTGCCTTTGGAAGCTCTTCAAGAGTACCAATGATATTCAAGTCATAAACATACATAACTATTATGAGAAAGACACAAGGACAAGTTGGGTCATTTGTGTACCCTTCTTTCACTAGGTATTCACTGAGGCGATTATACCACATGCGCCCTGATTGCTTCAATCCATATAAAGATTTCTGAAGCTTTATTGAACAAGTTTCTTGGGAATCTTTGTATGTTTCAGGTACTTTGAATCCTTTGGGGATTTTCATAAAAATTTCGTTGTCCAGTAAGCCATATAAATAGGTCGTGACAACATCCATAAGACGCATATCAATTTTTTCATGAATTGCTAGACTGATAAGATACCTGAATGTGATTGCATCCACCACAGGAGAATATGTCTCCATATAATCAATGCCAGGTCGTTGCGAAAATCCTTGTGCTACGAGTCATGTTTTATATTTTACAACTTCATTTTTCTTATTTCTTTTTCGCACAAAAATCCATTTGTACCCTACTGGCTTTACACCTTCAGGTGTTTGGGCTATAGGTCCAAAAACTTCACGTTTTTTAAGTGAAGTCAATTCTACTTGGATAGCGTCTTTCCATTTTGACCAATAATTTCTCTGTCTACATTCATCGATAGATTTTGGTTCAAGATACTCATCTTGTTGCATTATTTCAGCAGCAATATTATAAGCAAAAATGTTATCAACAACTATATCATTTCGGTTCCATCTTTTCCAGTTGAGACATAATTTATTGAGATCTCTTTATTTTTATTATTTCCAGGTACCTTGACCTCTTTTGAGGTTTTATCAATTGTTATGTCTCGAGGCTCTTCTTGAGAAATTACCTCCATATTATGACCAACTTGATCATTTTTTTCTTTCCTTTTTCGAGGATTTTTATCTTTAGAACCGATTGGTCTGCCACGTTTTAAGTGTGGCTTAGACTCATATGCTTTAACAGATTGTCCTATCGGGACATCAACTTGAATTGGAGAATCAGCTGGAATATGGGATTTAGTAATCCTTGGTAGGTTCTTAAATGCATCTGGAAGTTGATTTGCAATACTTTACAAATGAATTATTTTTTGAACTTCCTGTTCACATTGATTTGTACGAGGATCTAACTAAGATAATGATAATGCATTCCAGTGTATCTCCTTTTTCAACTGCTTATTTTCTCCCCCTAATGTTGGAAAAACGAATTCATCAAAATGGCAATCAGCAAATCTTGTCGTAAATAAATCTCCAGTCATGGGTTCCAGATATTTAATAATAGAAGGAGTTTCATATCCAACATATATCCCCAACCTTATTTGGGGACCCATCTTTGTGCGTTGTGGTGGAGCAATTGGAACATATACCGCACATCCAAATATTCTAAGATGAGAAATAATTGGCTCCTGACCATAAGCCAATTGTAATAGGGAGATTTTATGATAACTCGTTGTCTTGACGTGCACAAGTGCTGCTGCATGCAAAATAACATGACCCCATATCGAAATAGGAAGTTTTGTTCTCATAAGCAATGGTCGAGCAATTAATTGGATGCGTTTGATAAATGATTCCGCCAGACCATTCTGAGTATGAACATGAACAACAGGATGTTCAATTGTTATCCCAGTTGACATACAATAATTATTAAAGGTTTGGGATGTAAATTCACCAGCATTATCAAGACGAATTGTCTTAACTGCATAATCTGTAAAGTGTACTCTTAATCTTATTATTTGAGCTAACAACCTTGCAAATGCCAGATTGCGAGTTGATAATAAGCACACATGAGACCATCTTGTAGATGCATCTATTAAAACCATATAATAGTTAAATGGTCCACATGGTGGGTGAATGGACCCACATATATCCCATGTATACGTTCCAGAAATGATGAGGATTCAATCCCAACTTTAGTTGCTGATGGCCTAGTAATAAATTTACCTTGAGAACATGCATCACAAGAGAAATCCTTAAATTGAAGAATCTTTTGGTTCTTCAATACATGTCCATGTGAATTCTCAATTATTTTGCGCATCATGCTAGAATCGGGATGACCCAATTGGTCATGCCAAGTAATAAAATTGTTTGAATTAGTAAACTTCTGGTTTACTATAGCTTGTGTTTCAACCCTGCCAATGTTTGTGTAGTACAAGCCAGAGGAAAGACCAGGCAGCTTTTCAAGTACATATTTCTTACCCAACTTTATTGTAGTAATATAAAGATATTCAATCTTTTCATTATTTGTAGTCTCAATGTGATATCCATGTTGGCGAATATCTTTGAAGCTTAGTAAGTTTCTTTGAGACTTGCTACAATATAATGCTTTATTAATAGCCAAATTTATTCCTCCAGGTAGTAATAAATTTGCTCTTCCAGAGCCTTCAATTAATATTGTACTGCCAGATATTGTATTAACATTGGCGTCTTTCATCACCAAATAAGAGAAATATCTCTTATCTCTTAAAATAGTGTGTGTTGTAGAACTATCCAGAAGACATATATCATCTTTATTGATCTTGGAACTAACTGAAGACTAGGGAATTTCCATATTCTTCATAAAGGAAAAAAAATACATCATAAGAAATACGAAAGACTATAAATAAAAGAAATATTAGAAATTACACTAGGAATGTAGAAACTAGTATATATGATGCTTTAGGAAAGTACACTAACAAGAACAAACTACTTAAAAACATAATATGAAAATAACAATTTCTCTTAAAGTTTTATTCCCCAGTAAGATAATCACTTCTTCAGTAAATATCCTCAAAGAAGTCTCCAGCTTCTAAATGAGTAATATTTGCAAGGCCTCCAAAATCATCATCTTTATATGCAAGATTTGCCTCAACATCATCATATTTGTTTGAGGGACCTGCTTCATCATCATTATTTTGCTAAGTCGAGTGTGCATCCACATTGTTATTTTTTCTTTTAATAGATGCTTGATAATGTTTGACAAAATGGTCAGGTGTACGACAAACACGTGCCCAATGACCTTTCATACCACATCTGTGGCAAATATTAATTCTGCCCTTTAAAGAATTATTTTGAGGATCCTTATTGTTCTCCTGTTTATTTCTACCATGATGACGATAATTATTTCGTCCCCTTTCATTTCCACGTCCACGTCCACGACTATGGCCACGGCCACGACCACGATAATTATTTTGTTGTCACGACAATAAACCCGGATCCGATCGTGATGGCGCCTCTCGTGAAGACAAGGCCAGCCGACACTTCCAATTTCAACATTTAATAGTTAAACAACAAGATTTAAGTCTGAAGCAAGATAAAATAATCCAATGTAGCAGATGATAGTATAATATGCGGAATACAGCCCAAACACAGCCCGATACTGGGTGTCACTAGTCATGAGCATCTAAACAATCCGGAATACTCAGAGAAAACTACAGAGTTTAATACAGAAACTAAGAACATGAAGAAATAATATAGGGAAGAGTTTCAGGCTGCAAACGCCAACAACTACCTAGAGACTTCTCGGATCCGCCTGAGCCAGAAATGATCAGCACTCGGGAGCGGGACCAGCTACGCCTGAATCTACAATGAGGTGCAGGGAGTAAAGTGAGTACTCCAACTCAGTGAGTAATAGTCATAAATAAAGGCTGAAAGCAAAAAAATACGTAAGGCACAAAGCATGTGATAATGAAGTATTAAAACCATTAAAAACAGTAAATCAGAGAAAGATAGGTAAAAAAATCCTTTAACTCAAATTTAACTTTATGAAAAGCCTTTTTTAATAATTAAGCAGATAATTGACAGACAATTAAGAAAAATAAACACATAAAGGTTCGCCCCCCGGGCATAGTATCAACAAATCCACCCCTCGGGCAACATCTTAGAACAATACCAGCCCCTCGGGCTCAATCTCACATCACAATGGGTACCTACACTCACTGGGGATGTGCAGACTCCTGGAGGGGCCCCTTAAGGCCTAAGCGCAATATCAAGCCATCTCGTGGCATCATCACTAGGCTCTCGGCCTCATATCAAACAAGCCACCTCGTGTCGTACATATCTGAGGCCCTCGGCCTTACTCAGTCAAAATCCGCACAAGCCACTCGGGCAAGAGTAAAACAGTGATTCTCAGCCCAATTATCATTTGAAAGATCATTTAAGTAATAAAATAGAGTAAACATGGCTGAGTATGAAAACAATGTAAAATAACATGACTGAGTTCAACTATAAAGTCAAAGCAGAGAGAAAATATCAATAAAAATCCCCGAAGGGTTCAAATAGTTGCAACAAGGCCCAAATATGGCATTCAGCCCAAATCATGATGACATCAAATAGATTTCAGTCAAATATGCAGTAAAATAGTCATTCGGGATGGACTAAGTCACAATACCCAACAGTACACGACCCCACGCTCGTCATCAAACTTGTGCATCACCTCAATATAGCACAACAATGTGCAAGTTCGGAGTTTCATACCCTTAGAACATCATTTACAATCATTACTCACCTCAAACTAGTCAAATCTCTAACTCACGACGCCTTTGCCCCTCGAATCGGCCTCCACTCGTGTTGAATCTATCCAAAATCAGAATCACGGCATCAAAATATGCTAAGGGAACGAAGCCCAAGCAAAAAAAATCAATATACGATACAAATCCCGAAATTACCAAAATTAGACCCCTAGGCCCACGTCTCGGAATTCGATAATTTTTACATCAATAGATTCCTTATCTCCCCACGAGTTCATACATATCAAAAGTTCTGAAATCCGACCTCAAATGGTCCTTCAAATCCTCAATTAAAAGTCTAAGTTTCCAAGCCCTAGTTCTTCAATTTTTGGCTTAATTCCCATGATTATTTAGGTGGAATTCACACTAGAATCGAGTTTTAAGTCCAAGAATCTTACCTCCAAGTGATTCCCCTTGAATCCCTCTTCAATCCTCTTCAAAAAGCTCCAAAAACGACCAACAAAGGAAGAAATAAAGCCCAAAATCGCGGACAAGACGAGCATTTAAACATTCTGCCAAGACCTTAATTCCTTCTTCGCAAACATGGTCAACGCCTCGCATTCGCGAAGCACAAAATGACTTTGACCAAAAAATCCTCTTACACGAACACGACATACCCATCACGAACGTGATGGTTCCTCAGATTACTCTTCGCGAATGCACTCCCTCTCTCGCGAACGCGATGGACAACTTGACCTCAATCCCAGCTGACCAATTTCCTCTAAGCGAACGCGCTCCCCTTCTCGTGAACGTGATGCACAAACATCCAGCCCTTCACGAACGTGGAGCCTTCCTTGTGAACACGAAGGCTAAAATCATCTGCCTTCTCACTAACCCTTCGCGAACGCGAAGGTCAAATTCTCTACAACACTTCAGCAGTTTTTCTGCAATTCCAAACAACATGAAATGGTACGATTGACCACCTAAAACTCACCCGAGGCCCTCAGGACCTCAACCAAACATGCCAACATATCCCATAACCTCATTCAAACTTGTTCCAACCTTCGGAACGCTCAAAACAACATAAAAACACCAAATTCGCATCGGATTCAAGCCTAAGAATTACAAAATCTTCTAAATTACATTTTTGATCAAAAACCCAACCAAACCACATCCGAATAATCTGAAATTTTGCACACACATCCCAAATGATACATCAGAACTACAACAACTCTCAGAATTCCATTCCGACCCCTATATCAAAATCTCACCTATCAACCGGAAATCACCAAAAAACTGATTTCGCCAATTCAAGCCTAAATCTACTCCAAACCTCCAAAACTCATTCCGATCATGCTTCTAAGTCCCAAATCACCTTCCGAAGCTATCCAAACCATCAGAACTCACATCCGAGCCCTCTAACACATATGTCAACATCCGGTTGACTTTCCCAACGTAAACTTCCTCAAAAGAGACTAAGTGTCTCAAACCTTACCAAAATCATTTCGGATTCGATCCGAACAACCGATACCACATAACACAGATAAACAAAGAATAAAGAAGCAGAAATGGGAGAAACAGAGTGGTAACTCATGAGATGACTGGCTGGGTCGTCACATCCTCCCCAACTTAAACAAATATTCGTCCTCGAATGAGTCAAGAAACATACCTGAAGCCTCAAACATGTAAGGATATCTGCTCCACATCTCCTGCTCGGCCTCCCAAGTAGCCTCTTCTACTGGCTGACCTCTCCACTGCACTTTCACTGAATCTATATCTTTTGACCTTAACTTCTGAACCTGATAACCCAAAATAGCTACTGGCTCCACATCATAGGTCAAATCATCATCCAACTGAATCGTGCTGAAATCCAGAACATGAGACGGATCCCCAATATACTTCCAGAGCATATAAACATGAAATACCGAATGCACACTCGACAATCTGGGTGGCAAAGCAAGCTCATAAGCCATCACCCCAATCCTCCAAAGCACCTCAAAAGGCCCAATGAACTGCGGACTCAATTTCCCTTTCTTTCCAAATCTCATAATACCCTTCATGGGAGAAACCTTCAACAGAACCTTCTCACCAACCATGTAGGACACATCCCGAATCTTCCTGTCAGCATAACTCTTTTGCCTCGACTGTTCTGTACGAAGCCTCTCCTGAATCACCTACACCTTTTCCAAAGCATCCTGCACCAGGTCTGTCCCCAATAGCCTAGCCTCATCGGCCTCGAACCAACCAACAGGAGATCTACATCGCCTCCCATACAAAGCCTCATATGGAGCCATCTAAATACTCGACTGGTAGCTGTTGTTATAAGCAAACTCTGCAAGCGATAGAAATTGATCCCATGACCCTCTGAAATCAATGACACAAGCATGCAACATGTCCTCCAATATCTGAATAGTGCGCTCAGACTGCCCGTCTGTCTGAGGGTGAAAAGCTGTGATCAACTCAAACTGAGTACCCAACTCTCGTTGCACAGACCTCTAAAACTGCAATATAAACTGAGTGCCCCTATCTGAAATGATGGAAACTGGGACACCATGCAAGCGAACAATCTCCCGGATATAGATCTCTGCCAGCCGCTCTAAAGAATAGGTAGTACACACAGGAATGAAGTGTGCGGACTTGGTCAGTTGATCCACAATCACCCAAATAGCATCGAACTTCTTCAAAGTCCATGGAAGTCCAGCAATAAAGTTCATAGTTATCCGCTCCCACTTTCACTCTGGAATATCCATCCGCTGAAGCAAGCCACCCGGTCTCTGATGCTCATATTTCACCTTCTGACAATTGAGACACCGAGCTACAAATCCCACAATGTCTTTCTTCATTCTCCGCCACCAATAGTGCTGCCTCAAATCCTAATACATCTTCGCAGCACCCGGTTGAATGGAATATCGCAAGTTGTGGGCCTCCTCCATAATCAACTCCCGAAGCCCATCCACATTGGGCACACAAATCCGGCCATGCATCCTCAACACCCCATCATCACCAATGGTCACATCTCTGACATCATCGTGCTGAACTCTATCCTTAAGGACAAGAAAATGCGTGATCATCATATTGGTGCTCTCTGATGCGATCATATAAAGAAGACTGAGAAACCACACAAGCCAATACCCGACTAGGCTTCGAAATGTCTAACCTCACGAACCGATTGACCAAGGCCTGAACATCAACTGCAAGAGGTATCTGCCCAACTGGAATATATGCCAAACTCCCCATACTCACCACTTTTCGGCTCAAAGCATCGGCCACCATATTGGCTTTTCCCGGATAGTACAATATAGTGATATCATAATCCTTTAGCAACTCTAACCATCTTCGCTGCCTGAAATTAAGATCCTTCTGCTTGAACAAGTGCTGGAGGCCACGATGATCAGTGAACACCTCACAAGACACACCGTACAAGTAATGTCTCCAAATCTTCAACGCGTGAACTATAATAGCCAACTCCAAATCATGAACATGGTAGTTCTTCTCATGGGGCTTCAACTGACGAGAAGCATAAGCAATAATTCTACCCTCCTGCATCAATACACAACCAATACCAACTCTCGAAGCATCACAATATACTGTATATGAACCTGAAGCTGATGGCATAACTAACACTGGAGCTGTGGTCAAAGTTGTCTTGAGCTTCTGAAAGCTCCCCTCACACTCGTCCGACCATACAAATGAAGCACCCTTCTGAGTCAACTTGGTCAAGGGTGATGCGATGGATGAGAATCCTTGAACAAATCGGCGATAATAGCCTGCCAAACCAAGAAAGCTGTAAATCTCTGTGGTTGAGGACGGTCTGGGCCAACTTTGAACTGCATCTGTCTTCTTCGGATCAACCTGAATAGCCTCGCTAGACACTGTCACACCTCCTTTTTACCGCGCCCGCGGGGCGCGTGGGGAGTTTTCTCCAATTGAAGGACAGTCGAAAAAGGATTTATTTAATTATTTCAGAGTCGCCACCTGGGAATTTTAAGGCGTCCCAAGTCACCAATTTTAATCCCTGAATCGAGGAGAATATGACTCTGTTTATTATTCTGCGAACCAGAAATCCTGAGTAAGGAATTCTGTTAATCCGGAAGAAGGTGTTAGGCATTTCCGAATTCCGTGGTTCTAGCACGGTCGCTTAACTGTTTTTATTATTGGCTTAATTATCTTGATTTTTACTAAATACGTTTTTATTGCATGATTTTACTACCGCTTTTTACTTTATTGTTTACAATTATATGGACGAATTACGCGTACGTATATTCGTATTATATTTTTTATAAGTACCAGGGATTGTGCCACGCGTACGTGTACACAATAAAATTGTCCATGTTATATAAAAATATATATTCGAAAATTAAAAATAAAATCCGGAACATCATCATCCTTTTATTTGGACAATGAACTACACATCTCGGGTTATATGAAATTATTTTGACATCCGCGGAGAAATCCTTTAAAATATTCGCTCGAAATTGCGCGTACGCATAATCCGAATTTGCTTTTAAATATAATCAGGGTACGCGAACGCATCCCTAATTGCGCAAAATACTGTAATGGTATTATGGAATTTCCACAAATTGTTTATTATATCACGAGAAATCTCCTTTTAAGATACCCTTTAATTCTTGAAAAAGAATCCACAATTTATTAAATGTTGCCCGTCGATTAGAATTTCCGCGTATAATTTATGTTCATCCAAGACTATTCAAATTCAAAATAAAGAATAAGAACATGATTAATACTATTCTTCACAAATACAACATATATACATATACCAAAGAATGAGGGACATATGAAACTCACAAAATGATTTATGAAGGGAAGAAGTATTTTTGAACAATTTTTATTTATTTCTTATTTAGTGCAAATTCTATTTCTACTTACCATTGATATAAGTATTGTAATTTATGCTTGTACACCTCATTTTATTCTCATATACTTGCTTTTGATCTAATTGGCCTAATTGTTTGGTTAATTTATTTATGAGGGTGAATAGGCATCAAGTTGATAAGAAAAGAATTATTGTACAAATTGATTAACAACATTGCCTTACATGCCACATATTTGTATGTCTTGAAACATTCGTAGCACTTTAACATCATAATGAGCCATGACAACTCAACTTACCATCCACTGATGGTTCTATAGATACCTGCTATCTTATACATGGAAATAATACCAACACCATTTTACCTTATTTAACAATAGATATTACTACTGTAGTTTTCTTGATACTTCTACATTACTTTCTTACTTAGCTAACAACAAAATTAAATAATGACCAACATTCATGCCATATTCCCTACTTTGACAATTCAAATATAACTATACTAATGAGATTTCGAAATGGATAATATTATTACAAACTTTTACACGAATTTCAAAATAAGATGATTAACTTATAGCCATAGTGTTGAATTCACTACTAGTTAACCAACATGAAATAAAACAGAAATTTAAACTAAAGGACTTAGATGAGTAAAAAGCAAAATTATAACTCCAAACTTCATTTATTTGCCGTGTTGAAGCTTTTCACAACCTGAGTTTAAAAGGTATGTACCTGGAAATGGAGGTAGAAGAAGTAAATTTCAGCAGTAGCAGCAGTAACAAAATCAGCAGAATATCCCAGTGTTCAACAGACTTGGTCAATAAAACAAGGCCCGAGGAACTCAGAAACACAGTACAAGACTTCTTAAAAGTTTCAGATTTTTAAACTGAGCAATCTGTCTGATTCTAAAACTTTAGAAAAGGAAAACTGAAAAGCTCTTAATTTCAAAAATCAGCCTTAATACTAGTGTCTGATGTAGAATTCTTTTTACTATTTCTGATTTTCTTTCTTTCCTTCTATCCTATATCTGATTCTGTTCTTCTCAATTTTCAGATTTCTATTTCTGATTTTTCTCAATGTATCTCTCTCAGTCTTTCTCTGAAAAGCTCTTAAATCAGATTTTTTTCTCTTTCAAAATCTGAGTCTCTCTAAAACTCTCTTTCTCTGAAAAAACTCTTAAAGTCTCCTAAATTCTGTTCTCTGTCTCCTAAATCAGATTTTTCTTCTTCCAAAATCTGCCCCCTAAAGTCTGTCCAGCTCCCTGTATTTATACAGGGCTGGTCCTATACAATTTAGTGCTGGATGGACCCTTTTCTCCTTTAAAAATCAGAAAGTTTTTCCATTAAAACTACTTTTGAATAATTTAAAACTAAGTGCTAATTATCCTATTTTTTTCAGCAGCCCCATTACTCTTTGTTTCCCATTATCACTTTAAATAATAGCCACTAACTTTTCACTTTCAGCACATTGCTATTAACATATTATCCTCATTGTTTTGTCTCAAAAATGTCCCAGAAATCCTACTGTGATCACTATTATTACTGCCTTAAATGCAAAATCATAACAGAATTTACAAAACAGATTTAAGAATCTGTTCAAACTTAATTATCAACCTGATTTAAAACAGCTATAACCAATTCTCAAAGTTTGGACTGAATCCTGACTAAGAATGTAACCCCCTAACACAATTATATCCAATCAACATTTGTAAACTTGAATTCAAACTTGACATTACAACAATATTACACTGAGTTCAGCATAATAATTCAAACTGATCTTCAAATTGAACTAAGATCAAACATACACAGGAGCATTGTCAATATACTGACAATGCCCTGTTCAGAAAACAACATATACAGCATACATTTGAATTCACTGATTCACAAACAAACATGATTTAATTGACGAGTATTAATCAGTTGGCTATTTATAACATTTGTCCATAATCAGTCTAAAACAATAGAAGCAGACTGTTTCAGTCAGCATTTTCAGAAATGAAAATTCGTAATATAACTAATCGACGAACTTAATCGAGTCGATTACACACATTGTAAACAAACAAAATCAACGAAAACAATTCATTTGGAATCAAGTAGACGGGTAGGGGACAGTATAACAAAATTGACTAGAAAAATTATAAAAAATCAAACAAACTAATGAAATGAACATGGAATACACGCAGAATGCACATAAAAGAAACAGAAATTACCTCTGAACCTTCGAATTCAACCGAACTCAACTCAACTTGGATTCGGACATTTTTGAGGCTGAACAGACTTTACTCGAAGTATTCTCAGTTGAGAATACCTCGATTAAAGTCTCTTAGACCTCAGTCCTTCACTCGAATCGGAAAAATTCCAAGATTGGAAAATTTTTAGGGTTTCAAATTCCTGGATCTTAAATCCGAACACTTTTGGGTAGATTCGAAGGGAACAAAAAATGACACAAGGGTGAGGGAGGCCTAGGGGTCATTTAGTGTTAGTTTGAAACGGATCTGAGTTTGTTCTTGTTTGGTCCGAATCTTCAAAAGAAGATTCGAGAAGCTCGGAACTGATTCGAGCCAAACAAACAATAGATCCATACTCAGGGTGGCTAGGGGAAGCTATGGTGTCGATTTGGGGCTGTTAGGTTTAGATTTAAACTCGGCTCGAATCTTCAAATGAAGATTCGAGAACCTTCAAGCAGATTCGAGCCAAGTGGCTAGCATAACTGGATAGAGGATGTTCAGGGGGTTCTAGGTTGTTAAGGTAGTGACCGGCGGTGTTGATGCCGCCGGGTTTCAGGCGGTGGGATCCTAGGGCGGCTAGGGTTAGGAGTGGGGGTTTGGGGGATGATGATGAACAGTGTAGGAGGGGGGGGGTGTTTAGTTTGGGGCCGGGGTAGGGGCCTGAGACTTATATAGGGGTGGGGTGGATTGATATTGTCCGTTGGATTAGATAGAATTAAGGGCCAGGATCAATTCATTAAACCAAACGATGTCGTTTGGTTTAATGCCAGGGTCGGCTGAGTCGGGTCACTGGAACGGGTTACGGGTAAAGGGGGTGAGATCTTGACCGTTGGTTGGATTTGATCCAACGGCCCTTGATGGGAGGTGACCTAACATCGTCGTTTGGTTTTGGTTTTGAATTGGACCGGACAGGGTCATCTGGATTGGGCTGTGGGGGGGGAATTAATTCATTTGGGCCTGGATTTTAATCCAGGTCCGATTTTGCATATATATACATTTTTTTTCATTTTTTCTAATTTAAATTTCTAATTTTAATTGTAAAACAATTTTAAATTCACAAAATATATTAATTATTTTATAACAATTATTTAACACATAGACAAAACATCAATCACATAATGGAATATTTAAAATAGAACTATTGCATATTTTTTGTGATTTTATTTAAATTATCTTTTAAATGTATCATTAAATCCTATATGCATGCAATATGTATTTTATTTTATTTTTTTATTTTATTATGACAATGTAAACACTTACGGACATAACACAAGTATTTAACACCACGCAAATTCAAAAATTACACAGTAAAAGAAATTTATTTTATTTTTTGATTTATTTTGGAGTAGTTTTTCGTAAGGCAAAAATCACGTGCTCACAGCTGCCCCTCTTTGTGCGGAAACTCGAAGAGTTTTCGTGCAAAGATAAAGTGAGCGGATACGAGCGATTTTTGCCCGTTCGAATACTCCGTGGGAAGCATTTTTAGAAAGATTTGACCGAACCTCTGCTTCAAAGGTTTCCTACATATCCTTGGCTATAAAGGAATCAGGTCAATGTAGTTCGGGAATTTTGGGTAGCTGGGACTACCGTGGGACTGTGATGTTACTGCTGCTTCGTGCTGTTTTTACTGCTTGCTGACCTCCTTATTACACCTTACTTTAAAGGAAATACAAAAAGCTAAACTAGACTATGGTACATGAATTATAAAAATCTTATCTAGATCATGCCCTTGCGTTTCTTGTTGTCTTGATATCTTGGTGACTCTTGGGCATTTGGCTTATTCCGTATTCCTTTTGGAACTCTTGTTGTTTCTTGCTGGGGATTTTGTTGGACTCCTCTGCTTTATTGATTCTAAGTGTGCTCCTTTATCATATGAGCGGGCTTTTGATTTCAACACTTCAATTGTATTCCCTCGTTCCCCAGGTGGGTGCCTTGGCTGCTTTTTTTCTTTCTTCATCCTCATTCTCCAGGTGGACGCCTGACTTCTTTTTAACTTCTTCATCCTCGTTCTCCAGGTGGACGCCTGACTTTTTTTTTTAATTCTTCATCCTCATTCTCCAGGTGGACGCCTGACTTCTTTTCCTCATCCTCATTCTCCAGGGGGACGCCTGACTTCTTCTTTTCTTCATCCTCATCCTCCAGGTGGACGCCTGACTTCTTTTTAACTTCTTCATCCTCGTTCTCCAGGTGGACGCCTGACTTCTTTTTAACTTCTTCATCCTCGTTCTCCAGGTGGACGCCTGACTTCTTTTAACTTCTTCATCCTCGTTCTCCAGGTGGACGCCTGACTTCTTTTTTAACTTCTTCATCCTCATTCTCCAGGTGGACGCCTGACTTCTTTTCAACTTCTTCATCCTCATTCTCCAGGTGGACGCCTGACTTCTTTTTAACTTCTTCATCCTCATTCTCCAGGTGGACGCCTGACTTCTTTAATTCTCATCCTCATTCTCCAGGTGGACGCCTGACTTCTTTAATTCTCATCCTCATTCTCCAGGTGGACGCCTGACTTCTTCAATTCTCATCCTCATTCTCCAGGTGGACGCCTGACTTCTCTTTTTCTTCATCCTCATTCTCCAGGTGGACGCCTGACTTCTCTAATTCTTATCCTCATTCTCCAGGTGGACGCCTGACTTCTTCTTTTCTTTGTCCTCATTCTCCAGGTGGACGCCTGACTTCTCTTTTTCTTCATCCTCATTCTCCAGGTGGACGCCTGACTTCTCTAATTCTTATCCTCATTCTCCAGGTGGACGCCTTACTTCTTCTTTTCTTTGTCCTCATTCTCCAGGTGGACGCCTGACTTCTTTAATTCTCATCCTCATTATCCAGGTGGACGCCTGACTTCTTTTTAACTTCTTCATCCTCGTTCTCCAGGTGGACGCCTGACTTCTTTTTAACTTCTTCATCCTCATTCTCCAGGTGGACGCCTGACTTCTTTTTAACTTCTTCATCCTCATTCTCCAAGTGGACGCCTGACTTCTTTAATTCTCATCCTCATTCTCCAGGTGGACGCCTGACTTCTTCAATTCTCATCCTCATTCTCCAGGTGGACGCCTGACTTCTTCTTTTCTTATCCTCATTCTCCAGGTGGACGCCTGACTTCTTTGATTTTCATCCTCATTCTCCAGGTGGACGCCTGATTTCTTTAATTCTCATCCTCATTCTCCAGGTGGACGCCTGATTTCTTCAATTCTTATCCTCATTCTCCAGGTGGACGCCTGACTTCTTCTTTTCATCCTCATTCTCCAGGTGGACGCCTGACTTCTTCTTTTCATCCTCATTATCCAGGTGGACGCCTGACTTCTTCAATTTCTATCCTCATTCTCCAGGTGGACGCCTGACTTCTTTAATTCTCATCCTCATTTTCAAGGTGGACGCCTGACTTCTTCAATTCTCATCCTCATTCTCCAGGTGGACGCCTGACTTCTCTTTTTCTTCATCTTCATTCTCCAGGTGGACGCCTGACTTCTTCTTTTCTTTACCAGGTATTTCCTGACACAAATGTTGTATTTGCCCCTGTTTTAAATCAAAGAAAACTTCGTTAGTTTAAAGCAGGGTGGTTAACTGGGGTATTCTTGCCGATGGTGAGGCTTCTCTTCGTCTCTCTTTATTGCCTTGGAATGGTTGAAAAGACTGTTTTGTCCTTGTAATTGATCCTTGACTATAGGATTCCCCTCTGTATGTTTTCCTTCAAACCCTTTTAACTGTAATCATATGTTCCTTCTGACTTTGCTGATCCACTTTTGATTTCACCTTTTTTTTACACCCATATCCTTTATCTCCCACCTTTCGTGGTTGTATTTTGTAACCTTGAATCTTGGTAGTATACCTTGACATTCCTTCTTATTTGTTTGGAAATAAACTTATCTCAAAGCTTTTAGAAAAGTAAGATTATTAGTGACGAAATACGCTGATTTCGACAATTATAGAATGAAAAGAAAAATCCAAGTTTGGATGACTGGTGGAGAAAGAATAAAAACTTATCTGATTGGAGTTACTGGCACCAATGATCAGGGTATGCATTTCGGATTAATCAACCCAGTCTTTAATCAATCTCCTTTCAATTGTCTCATTTTTGTTTTTGCCAAAATTTCCATAATCCAACCTCATTTTTCATTTCACAGACCTGTTGGACTTGCAATGTCTTAAAGAGTTTTCATTGATAAACTTTCCTCATTTGTTCATTTTTTTCACTTCCTTTTCGCCTTATGGTGCCCACGAAGGTTTTCACCAATAAGACTCTCTCATTTTACTTTTCTCTCAACTTCCGTCGCCTTATGGTGCCCGTGTGGGTTTTCACCTATAAGACTCTCTCATTTTTACTTTCTTTTCTTGTTTGTACCAGAGTATTATGAACCATCTTCATTTGCTTGACTCAGCATTTTTCTAAGATTGGTCGAAAGGTCTTTCTGGTATGGGGTTAGAAATGGAAAAGGTATTAAAAGCTAAACAGTTTTGGTATGTGTTTAAAATTACAACTCTTGGAATCTTTTTCTTATTTCCAATACAATTCTTGCCCCAGTTCCTTGATTGGGGTCGCTTGATGTTTCTTTTTGTGCACATTTTATGTATATTGTGCACCCTATGACCAAGCCGTGAGGCGCCTACGTATCCTTCTTTGAGGAATCAGGTCAAACGTAGTTCACTAAATAATAGTGATGTTTTTTTTATTTTATTTTATTTTTTTTATTTCATACTTGATTTTCATTGATTCCAAGAGAGGGTAGGAAAGAAACAAGTATGGCTCAAAGGGAAACAAAGGGTATAGTGTTTCGGATAGCAGAATAAATTGCCTTTGTCATTCCAATCTTCGAAATAATGCCAAAAAAGAAACATTCAAAAATTCATGCATAATATCTCTTTACCGCGTCAGAATTGATCGCGATGTCTATGCACTTCCCTTCAATGTCTGTTAAGCATAGTGCACCATTCGATAATACTCTGGTCACAATGAATGGTCCTTGCCAATTCGGGGCAAATTTGCCTTTTGCTTCAACCTGATGTGGAAGAATACGTTTCAGCACATGCTGACCTACTTCAAACTTCCGGGGACGCACCTTTTTGTTGTATGCTCTTTCTATTCTTCTTTGATATAATTGACCATGGCATACTGCGGTCAATCGTTTTTCATCAATCAAGTTTAACTGTTCTAGACGGGTTTTGACCCATTCATCATCATCAATCTTTGCTTCGGCGATGATCCGAAGGGAAGGAATCTCAACTTCTGCAGGAATTACTGCTTCAGTGCCATATACCAACAAATAAGGAGTGGCTCCTACTGAAGTGCGAACAGTAGTGCGGTATCCCAATAATGCAAATGGTAATTTTTCATGCCATTGTTTTGAACCTTCTACCATTTTCCGAAGTATCTTCTTTATGTTTTTGTTGGCTGCTTCTACTGCTCCATTCGCCTTGGGCCGATATGGGGTAGAGTTGCGATGTGTAATCTTAAACTGTTGACATACTTCCTTCATTAGGTTGCTGTTAAGATTAGCACCGTTATCTGTGATGATCACCTTCGGGATTCCGAATCGACATATGATATTTGAGTGGACAAAATCGACCACAGCTTTCTTGGTCACTGATTTGAATGTCTTGGCCTCAACCCATTTGGTAAAATAATCAATAGCTACCAGAATGAACCTGTGCCCATTGGATGCTGCCGGCTCAATTGGTCCAATCACATCCATGCCCCAGGCAACGAAGGGCCATGGTGCCGACATTGTGTGCAACTCGGATGGTGGAGAATGAATCAAATCTCCGTGTATTTGGCATAGATGACACTTGCGCACAAAACTGATACAATCTCGCTCCATGGTAAGCCAATAGTAACCGGCTCCGAGGATTTTCTTTGCCAACACATATCCACTCATGTGGGGTCCGCAAACTCCTGAATGTACTTCAGACATGGCAGCTGCAGCTTGTCTGGCATCTATGCATCTCAATAATCCAAGATCTGGTGTTCTTTTATACAAAACTCCTCCGCTTAAGAAGAATCCATTTGCCAATCGCCTAATGGTCCTCTTTTGATCTCCTGTGGCTTGTGCGGGATATATCCCCATCCTGATATACTCCTTGATATCGTGGAACCATGGTTCACCATCAAATTCTTCTTCAACCATATTGCAATAAGCGTGTTGATCGTGGACTTGAATATGTATTGGATCTACATAAGCTTTGTCCGGATGGTGCAACATTGATGCTAGGGTAGCCAATGCATCGGCAACCTCATTATGGATTCTTGGAATATGTTAGAATTCCACTGATTGAAACCGCTGACAAAGATCATGTAGACATTGTCGGTATGGGATGAGCTTCAAGTCTCGGGTTTCCCATTCTCCTTGAATTTGATGTACCAAAAGATCCGAATCTCCCATGACTAAGATTTCTCGGATACCCATGTCTGCAGCTAGCCTTAACCCCAAAATGCAAGCTTCATATTCAGCCATATTATTGGTGCAATAAAATCGCAATTGAGCCGTAACAGGATAGTGATGCCCTGTTTCAGAAATGATTACAGCTCCTATTCCGACTCCTTTCATGTTAGCGGCTCCATCAAAGAAAAGTTTCAGCCAGGCTTTTCAATTTGCTCCACCTCGTCGATATGCATTGTTTCTTCATCAGGAAAATAAGTCTTCAACGGCTCATATTCCTCATCGACCGGGTTTTCGGCTAAATGATCGGCCAGTGCTTGAGCCTTCATTGCAGTTCGAGTCACATAGATGATGTCGAATTCCGTGAGCAATATCTGCCACTTTGCAAGTCTTCCCGTTGGCATAGGCTTTTGAAAAATGTATTTCAATGGATCCAACCGAGAAATGAGGTAAGTAGTGTAGGATGACAAATAGTGTTTCAATTTTTGAGCTACCCATGTTAGGGCGCAACATGTCTTTTCCAGATGAGTATACTTAACCTCATAAGCTGTGAACTTCTTGCTAAGGTAGTAGATGGCCTGTTCTTTTCTGCCAGTGAGGTCATGTTGCCCCAATACACAACCAAATGAATTTTCCAAAACCGTCAAGTAAAGAATCAAAGGTCTTCCTGGCTCTGGCGGGACCAACACGGGTGGGTTTGACAAGTACCCTTTTATTTTATCGAACGCTTCTTGACACTCATCGGTCCATTTGACCGCAGCATCCTTTTTTAACAATTTGAAAATTGGCTCACAGGTTGTTGTGAGTTGAGCAATAAACCTGCTGATGTAATTTAACCTTCCCAACAAACTCATTACTTCAGTTTTGTTTCTTGGAGGTGGCAGTTCTTGGATGGCTTTGATCTTTGATGGGTCTAGCTCGATGCCTCGTCGACTGACTATGAATCCCAGCAACTTTCCAGATGGAACTCCAAATGCGCACTTGGCAGGGTTAAGCTTGAGGTTGTACCTGCGAAGTCTTAAGAAGAACTTCCTCAAATCCCCAACGTGGTTGGCCTGATGCTTTGATTTTATGATCACATCATCCACGTATACCTCAATTTCCTTGTGTATCATATCATGAAACACTGTGGTCATTGCTCTCATATAGGTTGCTCCGGCGTTCTTTAGACCGAATGGCATTACCCGGTAGCAATAAGTTCCCCATGGTGTGATGAATGCCGTCTTTTCTGCATCTTCTTCATCCATTAGAATTTGATGATACCCGGCATAACAATCCACGAAAGACCCTATATCATGCTTGGCACAATTGTCGATCAAAATATGGATATTGGGTAATGGGAAATTATCCTTTGGACTTGCTTTGTTGAGATTGCGATAGTCGACGCATACTCTAATTTTGCCATCTTTCTTTGGCACAGGAACGACATTAGCTAACCAAACAGGATATCGAGTGACTCGAATGACCTTTGCTTCCAATTGTTTGGTGATTTCTTCCTTAATTCTCACACTCATATCAGGCTTGAATTTTCTCAGCCTCTGCTTGACAGGAGGCACCGTTGGATCGGTGGGCAATTTGTGGACCACTAAATCAGTGCTCAAGCCCGGCATGTCGTCATACGACCATGCAAAAACATCTTTGAATTCTATGAGTGCTTTAATTAACTCTTCTCGGATCTTTGGTTCGAGATGGACACTTATTTTAGTTTCCCGGACATTACTCGTGTCCCCTATATTGACGTCCTCGGTATCACTCAAGTTAGGTTTGATTTTTTCCTCAAAGTGAATTAACTCTTTACTAATCTCTTCAAAAACCTCATCTTCATCATATTCTGATTCATAATCACAATATATTTCTTGAATTATTATTTCGGAACCAGATTGATTTTTAAGACTGGGCTGAGGATTCCTCATGCATGCCATATCACTAGAGCCAGCGTAAAAAGAACTGTACAGGAAAGAAGAAAAAGAAAAGAAAACTATCAGGAATGATAATAAAAAGGAAATTGCTTTTTATTGGATGATGAAAGATAATAAGGTTTGCACACTTCACACAAACTGTAAGATAAGCTTTGGGATTACAACCCTGAAGTAACCCAAACAAACTGAAAGAAAATCAAAATAGACTACCAAGACTCCTTTCGAATTGGGAGAGGAGTGGCTTTCCAATTATTGAGCTTTGTTTCTGGCCCAACGAATTGAACTTCTGCGTTGCTACACCCTTCTCTGCTTTCCAACATGTTCACATCACTAAACAATTTCTCGAACCTTTCAATTAATTCCTCCTCAGGATTGACCCGGGATTTAGGAATTGTTGTTATCGGGCGATTTTTAGCACCGGTCTTGACAAAAGACTTTGACAGATGTGGGACTGGTTTTGGAAGAACCCATGCTTGGTGTTTCAGCTTCCTAGCCCTTATCACGTCATTGGCAGTGGGTATGAACCCCAAACTGAATGTTCCCCAGTTCTCGGGGAGAGATACTGGTTGTATAATTCCTTGCAAAGATAAACCCAGACCTTTGCCGGGTATAAAGCCATTCTTTAACATTTCATAAGCTACCATGACTGATGCAGAGGATATCTTTGGATTTGGAAGGTATTTCCCCTCTGGAATTTTCTCTATCGACACTGTGTCGGTCACTTGGTATACCCATGGTCCCTGGTCATTTTCTGTTCCCTCGACCGGTACAATGGTACTGCTGTGAGCATTTAAACTTTCTTCTCCATACACGACTACTTCTTGATGATCCCATTCAAACTTGACAGCCTGATGTAGTGTTGACGGGACTGCTTTAGCAGCATGGATCCATGGTCGACCCAACAACAAGTTGTAAGAAACAGTTATGTCCAACACTTGAAATTCCATTGTGAATTCAACTGGCCCTATAGTTAGTTCCAACACTATGTCGCCAAATGAATCTCTGCTTCCACCGTCAAACCCCCGTACGCAGATACTATTCTTCTGGATCCTCTCCTCTTTAATTTTTAATTTGTTTAAAGTGGAGAGAGGGCATATGTTTGCACTTGACCCATTGTCAACCAATACCCGGGTTACTACGGAGTTTTCACATTTCACGGTGAGGTAAAGAGCTCTGTTGTGCTCGGTACCTTCCACAGGTAATTCATCATCAGCAAATGTAATTCTGTTTGTCTCAAAGATTCTGTTGGCTATTTTTCCCAAATGATTTACAGAGATCTTTTCAGGAACATGAGCCTCATTCAGGATTTTCATCAAAGCCAGACGGTGCTCCTCTGAATGGATCAGTAATGACAACAATGAAATTTGAGCGGGGGTCTTCTTTAATTGATCCACAACAGAATAATCATGGAGTTTCATTTTTCTTAAAAACTCCTCCGCCTCTTCTTCCGTCACAGCTCTCTTTGTTGGCGTTGGATTGTTTTTAGTTTTTCTCAACTCTTCGGGAGTAAAACATCTTCCCGAACGTGTCAAGCCTTGCACCTCACACACTTCTTCCTTGATTTCTTTGCCCTTGTACATTACAGTCACCCGTTCATAGTTCCATGGGATGGCTTTGTTGTTGATGACTGGCAGCTGAATTACAGGTGCAATAATAACCCGATATGTACGGGCTCCTTCCACGAATACAATGGGTTTGTTAGCAACCCCTGGTACTATCATTTTCGGCCTTTCTTGTTTTGCGGCAATTTTGCTTGATGATCCCTCATCGACTATCATAGATGGTTCATCACCATTTTTGTTCTGCTTAGACACCGGCTTCTCCTCCATTAACTGCTTATCTGGCTTGGTTTCATGAGACTTGATCATCATGACAGTTTGTGACGGCTTCTTTGTCTCCCCATCAGCTTGTATGATTTCTATCATATTAGCCTCTTGATGGGCTGGCATTGGATTTCTATTGATATTTGGAGCTTCGGGGGTTTGAACCTCGATTTTATTAGTATCAATCAGCTCTTGTATTGCATTTTTCAAATGCCAACATTTCTCCGTATCATGGCCTGGTGCACCGGAGCAATATTCACAGCTAATGGTGTAATCCAGATTCTTTGGAGGAGGATTGGGTAGTTTGGATTGTATTGGTCTCAGCATGTCTAGCTGTCTCAACCTGTGGAACAGACTAGTGTAAGACTCTCCCAATGGAGTGTAAGTTTTCTTTTTCTGTTCCCTTTCTCCCCTGAATGCTGGCCTAGGCCTGAAACTTGGTCCGGGATAGGCTCGTGGGTAAGTATTTGGTGTGACAGGAGCACGCCAATTGGTGTGAACAGGTGGCTGATTGTATGCTTGAGCATGGTTAATGGAAAAATGAGGCTCTGAAGGGTGATAGTAGTGTTGGGATGAATCATGGTGGTAAGCTGATTGGCGAGGTCGTTGTTGATTATAGTAAAGCGGTGAACCTCTGGGTCCCGGCCAAATTCCTGAATCAACTACTGCTGCTTCCTCCCTCTTCTTTCTTCCGATTCCTCCTACCCCGCCTTGAATAGCTTGAGTAGTTGCCTTAATTGCTGAATAGCTCATGATTTTATTTGTCTTGAGGCCTTCTTCCACCATACCTCCCATCTTCACTACTTCGTTGAATGATTTCCCAACCGCTGAAACCAAATGGGCATAGTAAGTCGGTTCCAAGGCTTGGAGGAAGTAGTCTACCATTTCGCTCTCCTTCATAGGAGGATCCACTCTTGCTGCCTGTTCTCTCCACCGAAAACCATACTCTCTGAAACTTTCATTATGTTTCTTCTCAAATTTTGTCAAAGATAATCGATCTGGGATGATTTCCAGATTGTATTGGAAATGGTATGCGAATGCCTGTGCCAGGTCATCCCAGGTGTACCATCTCCCATGGTCCTGGCGTGTATACCACTCCAAAGCTGATCCGCTTAAACTTTGACTGAAGTAAGCCATCAATAATTCATCCTTTCCCCCAGCTCCTCGCATCTTGCTACAGAAACCCCTTAAGTGGGCTACTGGGTCACCGTGCCCGTTGTATAAGTCAAATTTGGGCATCTTGAAGCCAACTGGTAATTGTACGTTTGGGAACAAGCACAAATCTTTGTAGGCTACACTGACTTGCCCACCTAATCCTCGCATGTCTCTGAACGATTGTTCTAGACTCTTGACCTTCCTGAACATCTCTTCTTGCTCAGCATTTTTGGCTGGCTTGTCAATTTCGGTTGGGAGATCAAAACGAGGAGTAGTTGAATGAATTTCGGAAGCTTTGAGGGTGGGTTCTGGGGGGTAATATTGGTTGTCTTGGGCCTGGAATGTAGGCTCACTTGGAGATTTATGAAATGTAGCAGGGGGAGGTGCTACGAAAACAGGAGTCATAGGTGGAGGAAAATATGGAACGGGTTTTGGAGGTGGAGACTGCGGTGTCTGAGAGGTGGTGCCTCGGTAGTGCTGGTAAATGGGGAAGTTTGGGGATAATTCAGTGATGATATTATCCTGAGTTTGGGTCATTGATGGAGCAGGGTTATTTGGGTAAGATGGGGGTAACTGTCCTGTAGACCAAGCTTGGTACATCTCAGCCATTTGCTGCTTGAGCTTAAACATCTCTTCTTTCATTTTCCCGACATCCATCTCCTCTATCTCCATACCTGTGTCAACATCTGGGATAGACATACTTTCGGGTATTGGTCCTTTTGATCTTGTGTGATAGTGATAATATGCCAGTATACTCTTTAGAGAAACTAACTGCTTGAATTCTGGAAATGAACAAATTTGTTAGTTTTGAGAGTTTAACACATATATAATCACACGTTGAGATGCAATGCTCCTAGACAAATAATCCCTTTCTATTATGCATTTGCTCGGCTGCTTGTGTCGTCCCAGCCTTCTTGAAAATTTTATTGTTATTCATTTTTATTTATTATATATATCTTTTATCGTGGTGGTCAAATCTGAGAGATTGCCTACGTATCATGCCCTTACATGAATCAGACCTTGCGTAGTTCGGACTAAAGGCAATCACTTTTATTCATTACACGAAGATGGAATTACATTTGAAAACTTTAAGAAAATAGCTTGAAACACACACACTTAAATCAGAATAAAAGATACACTTCATAACATCTCACAACATGCCCCACTTTCCATTTTTGTTGTCAAATATTGGATTATCTGCTCAATGTGGTGCTTGACCTGGATGGCCTCCCATCGTACGATACATCCTTTCCAACTCCATTGCTAGATGACGAGCAAAAGTGGGCGCATGCTCTGTAAACGCTTCATAATCCATTCCTTGGCAGTTTACATAACTTTGAGATGTGAAGACTGCCAGGTCGTGGATTTGTGCCCTGAAACCTTGGAGACGTTGGTCTTGGTCTTGTAATTGCTGCTGACGAGTGGTGGCTATATCTCTGACACGGTTTTCACGATCTAGAGTTGATTCTAACAGAGCTCGGAGTCTGGCCTGCTCTAATCTTGCTTGCGCTCTTTCCCTGTCGAGGTCTGCTTGTTGGTGTTTTCTGTTGCATCTTCTTGCCTCTTCTAGTTGTGCACGAAGCTGGTCTTCTGATTGCATCCAATAGTCCTTTTCCTTCTTGAATTGTGCCTTGTCTTTTTCGGATTGCCTATCCTGGCGTTCCTTGTTAGATCTGGCTTCTTCGTTTAATTGTTGGATCCTTTCTTTTGCCTTGCTCAATTCCCTTTTCGTTTTCCGCAAGAATGGAATCATAATCTTGCATTCTTTCAAAGAGATTGGCGATGGTTTTTTGATCCTTCCAGCTCCTCTTTGGCGTTTCAGAAACTCTTTTCATTTTTTGGAATCGAGCATGAAGATTTTCATTCTCACAAGCTAGACTCTTCTTCTCGCCTTCGGCTTCTTGTGCTTGTAAATCTTTTTCCAAACTGAGGCTTCTCAGATTTTCTTTTAGGGCATGGATAGTTGCTTTGTACCCTTTTTCCTTTTCTCCCCAGATCAACCGTTCTTGGATTTTATCATTGAAGTTTTGAACATGGGGTCTTTTTGTTGGCCTTCTTAGCTCAGGCTCTGGTACATCATCCACGCGAGACCGTTTTTCAAACCACCTTGCATATCCAGGATTTATCTCACCCTTTGTAGCGTCTGGGACTTGAGTATCACTTTTCAAGTATCGGCACCCATTCCACATCTGCTGAAGTAGAGCCTCGGGAATAGTGGCTTCTGGGTGTAATTCGATTACTTGCACACTCAAATCTTCATCATCAGGAACTATTTGATATCTCCCTAATTGCCTTAGGACTCTCAGTGGTGCATATGGCTGAATGCTTCTCAATCCCAATAGTAGTAGATAACTATTTGAGGCTGACATGTGTATTACTTCCCTCATCGGGAGCCATCCCAGAGTCCATTCAATTTGATTTGCCGTTAAAGCCTTTAGATGAGATACCCATGCTTCTATCCCTTCTGGAGCTTGATAATTTTTTGTTCTTTCCTCATAGCTCTCGATGCAATTATCATTGTTTGACCCATACTGTATGATCTTGGGCTGTTGTTGGAGATGCTCCATCACCCACATTTGCAACAAAATTTTGCATCCTTCGAAGACCTTTGCTCCTGATTTACATAAAGTTAAAGCCCGATAAATATCTGATAGAATGATGGGGACAAGGGTGTGATTTTCTTTGGTCGTGAGGATTTGCACAACTTTCGCGGTGCGAATATCAATTGTTCGCTCTTTGTTTGGAAAGACCATGACTCCTAGAAAAGCCACCATGAAAGCAAAGCGACGGTGAATCTGCCAAGTGTCTTTGTTTTGCTTATTGGTAAGGCCTTTCTCATGAATTTCGAACCCATCTGACTTTCCGAACCTTGAATACAAAAAGTTGAAGGAACAACATCCATTGATGACATTGCTTTTCCTGATTTGACTGCTGATGTTCAGAAGACCGAAGAATCGATGTACTGAAGGAGCCTTTGTGAATATCAAGCTTTGATTTCTTAAACTTCCGTCAAAACCAACATAGCCAGCTATCTCCTCTAATGTAGGAGTAAGCTCGAAGTCAGAGAAACGAAAAACATTGTGAACAGGATCCCAGAAAGTTACTAACGCCGCAATCAGATCATCACGGGGTTTAACTTTCATAATGTCCGTGAGATTTCCCAAATGCTTGACGACCCATTTTTGACCGTCTTCGCCTAAATCATACCACCACATTTGAAGCTGACATAGAAATTCTTCCGTACTTGTGGATGAGGGGCTTTGTGTGATGCTCATTTTGTATCTGAAATTTAATTTTGATAAAGTCAAAATTCATTTTGAAAATTTATACTAAAAAAAAAAAATCATTTTCGATTTTTTTATTTATTTATTAAATACCTTTATTTCAAAATTTAAAACTAAATTTTTTTTCGAAATTTTTTAAAACAACCCATTTTATTCCTTTCTTCTTACCATGATTTTATTTAAGCTGGTCAACAAGCATGTTCGAGGCAAATGAATGCACAAGTAACAAGTAGGATGCATCATGATGGTCTTTTTATTTTGGGTTCACCTGTCCTAGACAGACCCAACCCCTGTGTTGAGTCTCCAAGGCCAAATGTGTATGATGCAAATAGACGTTCCTACTAGGGATCCGGTACATGGCTGAGTTATTCTAAGTGTAAAACCTTAGGTTGATTGTTCTAAACCTGGCTTACCCAAACGGACAGTTTGAGCCGAAGCGGGGGCAACGTACCGGGAGCACGAAAGTCTGCCCGGCCTAGTTACTTGTCCCAACTCCGTCTTATTTGGTATGACTTTAACAGAAAGGTGGGTCACGCGCACGTGTACACCATAAATTCAGAAGACTCAGAAAGAAGGGGGTTTCGTAGCAGTTGTATATATTCACAATTCAAATAATATTAAAGCGGTAAAAAAACATTTAGCATATTAGCATGTAAACAGTTGAAAATCATATAGCCAATTAACACAGATATTTTAAGCTCGAATTCTTTAAACCCTGAACCAATAGTTCTGGGTTACAATAACACTGGTTTTTGTCCCCAGCAGAGTCGCCAGAGCTGTCACACCTCCTTTTTACCGCGCCCGCGGGGCGCGTGGGGAGTTTTCTCCAATTGAAGGACAGTCGAAACGGGATTTATTTAATTATTTCAGAGTCGCCACCTGGGAATTTTAAGGCGTCCCAAGTCACCAATTTTAATCCCTGAATCGAGGAGAATATGACTCTGTTTATTATTCTGCGAACCAGAAATCCTGAGTAAGGAATTCTGTTAATCCGGAAGAAGGTGTTAGGCATTTCCGAATTCCGTGGTTCTAGCACGGTCGCTTAACTGTTTTTATTATTGGCTTAATTATCTTGATTTTTACTAAATACGTTTTTATTGCATGATTTTACTACCGCTTTTTACTTATTGTTTACAATTATATGGACGAATTACGCGTACGTATATTCGTATTATATACTTTTTATAATTACCGGGGATCGTGCCACGCGTACGTGTACACAATAAAATTGTCCATGTTATATAAAAATATATATTCAAAAATTAAAAATAAAATCCGGAACATCATCATCCTTTTATTTGGACAATGAACTACACATCTCGGGTTATATGAAATTATTTTGACATCCGCGGAGAAATCCTTTAAAATATTCGCTCGAAATTGCGCGTACGCATAATCCGAATTTGCTTTTAAATATAATCAGGGTACGCGAACGCATCCCTAATTGCGCAAAATACTGTAATGGTATTATGGAATTTCCACAAATTGTTTATTATATCACGAGAAATCTCCTTTTAAGATACCCTTTAATTCTTGAAAAAGAATCCACAATTTATTAAATGTTGCCCGTCGATTAGAATTTCCGCGTATAATTTATGTTCATCCAAGACTATTCAAATTCAAAATAAAGAATAAGAACATGATTAATACTATTCTTCACAAATACAACATATATACATATACCAAAGAATGAGGGACATATGAAACTCACAAAATGATTTATGAAGGGAAGAAGTATTTTTGAACAATTTTTATTTATTTCTTATTTAGTGCAAATTCTATTTCTACTTACCATTGATATAAGTATTGTAATTTATGCTTGTACACCTCATTTTATTCTCATATACTTGCTTTTGATCTAATTGGCCTAATTGTTTGGTTAATTTATTTATGAGGGTGAATAGGCATCAAGTTGATAAGAAAAGAATTATTGTACAAATTGATTAACAACATTGCCTTACATGCCACATATTTGTATGTCTTGAAACATTCGTAGCACTTTAACATCATAATGAGCCATGACAACTCAACTTACCATCCACTGATGGTTCTATAGATACCTGCTATCTTATACATGGAAATAATACCAACACCATTTTACCTTATTTAACAATAGATATTACTACTGTAGTTTTCTTGATACTTCTACATTACTTTCTTACTTAGCTAACAACAAAATTAAATAATGACCAACATTCATGCCATATTCCCTACTTTGACAATTCAAATATAACTATACTAATGAGATTTCGAAATGGATAATATTATTACAAACTTTTACACGAATTTCAAAATAAGATGATTAACTTATAGCCATAGTGTTGAATTCACTACTAGTTAACCAACATGAAATAAAACAGAAATTTAAACTAAAGGACTTAGATGAGTAAAAAGCAAAATTATAACTCCAAACTTCATTTATTTGCCGTGTTGAAGCTTTTCACAACCTGAGTTTAAAAGGTATGTACCTGGAAATGGAGGTAGAAGAAGTAAATTTCAGCAGTAGCAGCAGTAACAAAATCAGCAGAATATCCCAGTGTTCAACAGACTTGGTCAACAAAACAAGGCCCGAGGAACTCAGAAACACAGTACAAGACTTCTTAAAAGTTTCAGATTTTTAAACTGAGCAATCTGTCTGATTCTAAAACTTTAGAAAAGGAAAACTGAAAAGCTCTTAATTTCAAAAATCAGCCTTAATACTAGTGTCTGATGTAGAATTCTTTTTACTATTTCTGATTTTCTTTCTTTCCTTCTATCCTATATCTGATTCTGTTCTTCTCAATTTTCAGATTTCTATTTCTGATTTTTCTCAATGTATCTCTCTCAGTCTTTCTCTGAAAAGCTCTTAAATCAGATTTTTTTCTCTTTCAAAATCTGAGTCTCTCTAAAACTCTCTTTCTCTGAAAAAACTCTTAAAGTCTCCTAAATTCTGTTCTCTGTCTCCTAAATCAGATTTTTCTTCTTCCAAAATCTGCCCCCTAAAGTCTGTCCAGCTCCCTGTATTTATACAGGGCTGGTCCTATACAATTTAGTGCTGGATGGACCCTTTTCTCCTTTAAAAATCAGAAAGTTTTTCCATTAAAACTACTTTTGAATAATTTAAAACTAAGTGCTAATTATCCTATTTTTTTCAGCAGTCCCATTACTCTTTGTTTCCCATTATCACTTTAAATAATAGCCACTAACTTTTCACTTTCAGCACATTGCTATTAACATATTATCCTCATTGTTTTGTCTCAAAAATGTCCCAGAAATCCTACTGTGATCACTATTATTACTGCCTTAAATGCAAAATCATAACAGAATTTACAAAACAGATTTAAGAATCTGTTCAAACTTAATTATCAACTTGATTTAAAACAGCTATAACCAATTCTCTTAAGTTTGGATTGAATCCTAAGAATGTAAACCTTCTATCACAATTACATCTAACCAACATTTGTAAACTTGAATTCAAACTTGACAATATTACACTGAGTTCAGCATAATAATTCAAACAGATCTTCAAATTGAACTAAGATCAAACATACACAGGAGCATTGTCAATATACTGACAATGCCCTGTTCAGAAAATAACATATACAGCATACATTTGAATTCACTGATTCACAAACAAACATGATTTAATTGACGAGTATTAATCAGTTGGCTATTTACAACATTTGTCCATAATCAGTCTAAAACAATAGAAGCAGACTGTTTCAGTCAGCATTTTCAGAAATGAAAATTCGTAATATAACTAATCGACGAACTTAATCGAGTCGATTACACACATTGTAAACAAACAAAATCAACAAAAACAATTCATTTGGAATCAAGTAGACGGGTAGGGGACAGTATAACAAAATTGACTAGAAAAATTATAAAAAATCAAACAAACTAATGAAATGAACATGGAATACACGCAGAATGCACATAAAAGAAACAGAAATTACCTCTGAACCTTCGAATTCAACCGAACTCAACTCAACTTGGATTCGGACATTTTTGAGGCTGAACAGACTTTACTCGAAGTATTCTCAGTTGAGAATACCTCGATTAAAGTCTCTTAGACCTCAGTCCTTCACTCGAATCGGAAAAATTCCAAGATTGGAAAATTTTTAGGGTTTCAAATTCCTGGATCTTAAATCCAAACACTTTTGGGTAGATTCGAAGGGAACCAAAGATGACACAAGGGCGAGGGAGGCCTAGGGGTCATTTGGTGTTTGTTTGAAACGGATCTGAGTTGTTCTTGTTTGGTCCGAATCTTCAAAAGAAGATTCGAGAAGCTCGGAACTGATTCGAGCCAAACAAACAATAGATCCATACTCAGGGTGGCTAGGGGAAGCTATGGTGTCGATTTGGGGCTGTTAGGTTTAGATTTAAACTCGGCTCGAATCTTCAAATGAAGATTCGAGAACCTTCAAGCAGATTCGAGCCATGTGGCTAGCATAACTGGATAGAGAATGTTCAGGGGGTTCTAGGTTGTTAAGGTAGTGACCGGCGGCGTTGATGCCGCCGGGTTTCAGGCGGTGGGTTCCTAGGGCGGATAGGGTTAGGAGTGGGGGTTTGGGGGACGATGATGAACAGTGTAGGAGGGGGGGGTGTTTAGTTTGGGGCCGGGGTAGGGGCCTGGGACTTATATAGGGTTGGGGTGGATTGATATTGTCCGTTGGATTAGATAGAATGAAGGGCCAGGATCAATTCATTAAACCAAACGATGTCGTTTGGTTTAATGCCAGGGTCGGCTGAGTCGGGTCACTGGAACGGGTTACGTGTTACGGGTAAAGGGGGTGGGATCTTGACCGTTGGTTGGATTTGATCCAACGGCCCTTGATGGGAGGTGACCAAACGTCGTCGTTTGGTTTTGGTTTTGAATTGGACCGGACAGGGTCATCTGGATTGGGCTGTGGGGAGGGGAATTAATTCATTTGGGCCTGGATTTTAATCCAGGTCCGATTTTGCATATATATACATTTTTTTTCATTTTTTCTAATTTAAATTTCTAATTTTAATTGTAAAACAATTTTAAATTCAGAAAATATATTAATTATTTTATAACAATTATTTAACACATAGACAAAACATCAATCACATAGTGGAATATTTAAAATAGAACTATTGCATATTTTTTGTGATTTTATTTAAATTATCTTTTAAATGTATCATTAAATCCTATATGCATGCAATATGTATTTTATTTTATTTTTTCATTTTATTATGACAATGTAAACACTTACGGACATAACACAAGTATTTAACACCACGCAAATTCAAAAATTACACAGTAAAAGAAATTTATTTTATTTTTTGATTTATTTTGGAGTAGTTTTTCGTAAGGCAAAAATCACGTGCTGGGACGGCCCCTGCCATGCTGAAACTGACCTCTCGAAGTAGTACCACTATAACTGCCAGATCCTCGAGGCCTCTTGGCCTCCCTCCCCTCTCACCCCTATCGACGAATAAACTCAATTTCACGGGCGATATCCACTACCTCCTCAAAGGTAGCACCAGTCACCCTGTCCCTGGTCATGAGAATACGAAGTTGATAAGTGAGGCCATCAACAAACCTCCTAATCCTCTCTCTATCTATCGGAACCAACCAGATGGCATGACGAGATAACTCGGAGAACCTCAACTCATACTGCGACATGGTCATCTCCTCCTGACGCAACCATTGAAACTGCCTGCGTAGCTCCTCTCTACAAGACTACGGCACATACTTCTCCAGAAAGAGAACGGAGAACTGCTGCCAGGTAAGGGGTGCTGTACCAACAGACCTACGCCTCTCAAAATCCTCCCACTAAGTGAAGGTAACTCCAGAAAACTAATAATTAGTGAAAGCGACCCCGCTGGTCTCCAGAATACCCGTTGTACAAAGCATCCTTTGACACTTATCCAAGAAACCCTGGGCATCCTTGCCCTCTGCACCACAAAAGGTCGGAGGTTGAAGTCTACCAAACCTCTCCAACCTACGATGTTCATCCTCTAGCATGGCAGGGACTACACAGTCATGAACAACTGTAATCGGCTGGGCTGGATGTGCCCCTAGCTTCTGAAGTCACTGCACGACCTGCTCAGGTGAGTGAGCAGCGGGAGTCTGATTGCCTGCCCCGGCCTGGGAAGTAGCTACGGCTGTAGTGGCTGAAACCACCTAAGCTAGGCCAGTACAAACTGATAAGATATGAGCCAAGGCCTCCTGAAGACCCGGAATCACAATGGGCACCGCTGGTGCCTGAGCTGGTGCCGCTGGAGCATCCATAACTGGGACCTGATCCTGAACTAGGCAGTTGGTAGATCTGCAGGTGCTACCCTAGCTGCTCTTCCCCTACCACAGCCTCGACCGTGTCCTCAATCTCTAGTGGCCACAGCTGGTGGTACTGGTGGTCGTCCATCCTGACCGGTAGCGTATGTCCTCACCATCTATGAGAGAATAGAATATTAGAAGTTTAGTACTCATATCAACAAATTCTCACGACAAGAATTTCAAGAATATAAATTTTTTTCTAAAGGTTGTGAAACCTCTCGAGGATAAATACAGATGTCTCCATACCGATCCGCGAGACTCTACTAAATCTGCTCATGACTCGTGAGACCTATGTAACCTAGGCTCTGATACCAACTTGTCACAACCCTAAACCCGGACCCGATCGTGATGGCGCCTCTCGTGAAGACAAGGCCAGCCGACACTTCCCATTTCAACATTTAATAGTTAAACAACAAGATTTACATCTAAAGCATGACAAAATAATCCAAAGTAGCAGATGATAGTATAACATGCGGAATACAGCCCAAACACAGTCCGATACCGGGGTGTCAGTAGTCATGAGCATCTAAACAATCCAGAATACTCAGAGAAAACTACAGAGTTTAATACAAAAACTAAGAACATAAAGAAATAAGATAGGGAAGAGCTCCGGGCTGCGAATGCCAACAGCTACCTAGAGACTCCTCGGATCCGCCTGAGCCGGAAATGATCAGCACTCGGGAGCGAGACTAGCTACGCCTGAATATGCATACGAGGTGCAGGGAGTAAAGTGAGTACTCCAACTCAGTGAGTAATAATCATAAATAAAGACTGAAAGCAGGAAAACACGTAAGGCACAAAGCATGCGATAATGAAGCAGTAAAACCATTAAAAACAGTAAACTAGTGAAAGATAGGTAAAAAAAATCCTTTAACTCAAATTTAACTTCATGAAAAGTCTTTTTCAACAATTAAGCAGATAATTGACAGGCAATTAAGAAAAATAAACACATAAAGGTTCGCCCCTCGGGAACAGTATCAACAAATCTGCCCCCGGGCAACATCTCATAACAATACCAGCCCCTTGGGCTCAATCTCACATCACAATGGGTACCCGCGCTCACTGAGTATGAAAACAGTGAAAAATAACATGACTGTGTTTAAGTATAAAGTCAAAGCAGTGAGAAAATATCGATAAAAATCCCAGAAAGGTTCAAATAGTTGGCACAAGGCCCAAATATGGCATTCAGCACAAATCATGATGATAACAAATAGATTTCAGTCAAATACGCGGTAAAATAGTCATTCGGGACGGACTAAGTCACAATCCTCAACAGCGCACGATCCCACGTCGTCATCAAGCGTGTGCATCACCTCAATATAGCACAACGATGTGCAAGTCCGGGGTTTCATACCCTCAAAACATCATTTACAATCATTACTCACCTCGAACCGGTCAAATCTCTAACTCGCAATGCCTTTGCCCCTCGAATCGGCCTCCACATGCATCGAATCTATCCAAAATCAGAATCACGACATCAAAATATGTTAAGGGAACGAAGCACAAGCAAAAATAATCAATATACGACACAAATCCCGAAATTACCAAAACCCGACCCCCGGGCCCACGTCTCGAAATTCGATAATTTTTACATCAATAGATTCCTTATCTCCCCACGAGTTCATACATATCAAAATTTCTTAAATCTGACCTCAAATGGTCCTTCAAATCCTCAATTAAAGGTCTAAGTTTCCAAGCTCTAGTTCTTCAATTTTTAGCTTAATTCCCATGATTATTTAGGTGGAATTCACATTAGAATCGAGTTTTAAGTTCAAGAATCTTACATCCAAGTGATTCCCCTTGAATCCCTCTTCAATCCTCTTCAACAAGCTCCAAAAACGACCAACAATAGAAGAAATAAACCCCAAAATCGCGGAAAAGACGAGCATTTAAACATTCTGCCCAGGCCTTAATTCCCTCTTCGCGAACGCGGTCAACGCCTCGCGTTCGCGAAGCACAAAATGACTTTGACCAAAAAATCCTCTTATGCGAACGCAACATACCCATCGCGAATGCGATGGTTCCTCAGACTTACTCTTCGCGAACGCACTCCCTCTCTTGCGAATGCGATGAACAACTCGACCTAAAACCCACTTGACCAATTTCCTCTACGCGAACGCGCTCCCCTTCTTGCGAACGCGATGCACAAACATCCAGCCCTTCGCGAACGCGGAGCCTTCCTCACGAACGTGAAGGCTAAAATCATCTGCCTTCTCGCTAAACCTTCGCGAACGCGAAGGTCAAATTCTCTGCAACACCTCATTCAAACTTGTTCCAACCTTCGGAACACTCAAAACAATATCGAAACACTAAATTCGCATCAGATTCAAGCCTAAGAATTCCAAAATCTTCTAAATTACGCTTTTGATAAAAAAAAACCCAACCAAACCACATCCGAATGACTTGAAATTTTGCACACACATTCCAAATGATACAACGGAACTACAACAACTCTCAGAATTTCATTCTGACCCCTATATCAAAATCTCACCTATCAACCGGAAATTGCCAAAAATTCGATTTCGCCAATTCAAGCCTAAATCTACTCCGAACCTCCAACACTCATTCCGATCACGTTTCTAAGTCCCAAATCTCCTCCCAAAGCTATCTGAACCATCAGAACTTACATCCGAGCCCTCTAACATATAAGTCAACATCCAGTTGACTTTTCCAACTTAAGCTTCCTCAAAAGAGACTAAATGTCTCAAACCTTACCAAAATTATTCCGGATTCGATCTGACCAACCCGATACCACATAACACGGATAAATAATGTATAAAAAAGAAGAAATGGGGGAAACAGAGCGGTAACTCATGAGACAACTGGTCGGGTCGTCACATTTGTCTTCTTTCAAACTTTTGAGTCGCTGCTACCATATTCACTTCGGGAAATTGTGCAGATCCAGTAGGACGGGCTTCATGATTTTTCATTAAAAGGGTATTATGTTGCTCAGCCACCAGGAATCATAATATTAGTTACAGAATATTTCTTTAAACTCTTTTTACGGTATTGTTGCTGCAATACCATATTTGAGGCATGAAAAGTAGAAAGAGTCCTTTCCAGTAAATCCTCATCATTCACAATTTTCTCACATAATTTAAGTTGGGAAGTTATTCTGAATACAACAGAATTATATTCACTTACAGATTTAAAATCTTATTAGCGTAAGTGAATTCATTCATATCGAGCTCTTTGCAATACCGTTGCCTTTAGATGGTCATATCGTTCCTTCAAACTGCTCCATAATTCAAATGGATCTTTCAGGGTTAAGTATTCAGTTTTTAACCCTTCATATAGATGATGACGAAGGAAAATCATAGCCTTTGCTTTATCCTGGCATGATGCTTCATTTCCTTGTATAATAGTATTTTCAAGAGCTTTTGCAACAATGTGAATTTCAGCATCAATGACTCATGATAAATAATTCTTTTCGGAGATGTCAAGAGCCACAAATTCGAACTTTGATAAATTCGACATAGTAAAACTATCGATAATAATCAATAGTTAGAGATAACGATAAAATAAAATAAACAAACTTAAAGGAAAAAAAATCACAATATGATAAAGGCACTGAAACTGAAATGCTATGAATTGTACAATAATGCATCTGTCACACCTCCTTTTTGCGCGCCCGCCCCGAAGGGTTAAATGTGCGAGGGAGTTTTTCCAATTTAAGTGACAATATTCGAAATGAGATTATTTATTTAATTCAGAGTCGCCACTTGGGAAAGGTTTGGTTTTTGGTGTCCCAACTCATCGATTTATCTTGAATCCCAAATCGAGGAAAATATTCGACTTTTCAAATGAAGTCTGCGAACCAGAAATTCTAAGTAAGGATTTTGTTGACCCGAGGGAAGGTGTTAGGCACCCTCGAATCCCGTGGTTCTAGCACGGTCGCTTAAATTGTTATAATGGCTAAATATCTGATTTAAATACATGTTATAACTTATGTGCTTTTATTAAATTTAAACCGCATTATTATTATTTTTATAAACTTGCAACGCCGCAAAAATGCATCTCGAATCACGTCACAATCAATGCACCCGTAATTGTTAACACATTTTAACTCCGTTGAGATTTGAAGTTGGGTCACATAAATGCGCACCCGAATTTAAGAAAGTAACATTATTGAAATGCGCCTAAAGAGACTATCACGTTATTTTGGGGAGGGTCATGAAATTCGCTAAATAACCCATCCCGGATTCTAAGTATTTAACATGTACATTTATGAGGGCCCCGCGGTTTGTGCATTTTTATTTAGCGAGGCTCATCTCATTTATTTTAAAAGGTATCCTAAAAGACTACATTTCCATTAATTTTGTTTCTAAAAATAAGAGAGAGCGAAAGGAAGATCTTATTTAGTTACATGCTACAAGCACATCATCTTGCATACTAGATTAAGACGAATGTTAACAGAAAAGAATATTACTTAAAATTTGGAATTATAAGTGAATACAAAATCGACAAAATAATATATTCAAAGAAGATTAATTATTCTATAACTAGATTAACTTCACATAATTATGTGGATGGACCAATAATTATTTTCGGCTAGTCAAAATAAACATCAACCTTGAGTCTTAGTGCTTATTCGAAAGTTTATTAGATCTAAATTTTAGCCATCTTGCTAGATTCACGCCTATTAGATTAAAGCTCTTAACCCCACACCATTGATTCGTATTCCCTAATATGTAAAAACCTGCCGATTCTATAGAGTTAATAGCCGCTTTATTTACATGGTGAGCTGATGCTAACATTAATTATTAAACTACACTATTAAACCTATATTGCAACAGGGAATTCAAACGAGAGAGTTGACATTAATGGTTAACCCATTGGCATTAACTAACGTGATATGAAATTTGCTTGACATACGCGTTGAAATCAAACTGAATCGGGCCATGGCAAAACAGTTCAAAGATCCAACGGGATATATGCAAATGCCTGCTAATATTCTGTATTATGTTATCATTACCAACCAAACTAAACTGCTAAAACGCATGGACATATGTCTAAACAATATAACAACATACTACTTAACAGTCCATATTAGTTCAGGCACACCCTAATTTATACAGAAAAAAAACAAATGTGATTAGAATGAGTCCAAGCAAATAAGAACTAAATGAATCATTTTAATCCTATTGCTATATTTGAAACACGGGTATTGTGAAAGTAGGTGAACGATTCATTTCTTTGTTTACTTCAACTCAACTTCCAATTCAAACGTACAACAATCCATAGTTTCAGAAGCGTGTACCTGGATGTTGAATACAACAGAAGAAACAGAAGGCAGAGAAATCAGCAGCAGCAGCAGCAAACAGGAAAGGCAGCAACAACAATAAATACAGCAGCAGTGGAAGTGACAAAGTGCACCAGGAACAAACTCAAACGAACCCCGAGAAGATTTGCGAAAATCAAGCAGCCACAAACAACATACAAAACTCAAGATGAACTCGAACTCAAACCAAGGTTGGACCAATAGATTGCATAGGAAGTTTCAATGAATTGAAGTTAAACCAGAAGATAGTATCAACTACTTGAGACTTCAAACTAAACCAAAGCCTGGTGGAATTATGTTGCCAACCAAAAAAAAACTGAATTTTGTTCTCTTTTTAGGACTGTTTTTATATCTGGAAAACAACTTAATTCAAAACTGTTTTTCTCTCTAGTTTTTTTAGCTTCTGTCCGTATATATCCTCTACTAATGGAAAACTCTTCTCTTTTATATACTTCCCCCAGACCATCTCCAGCCTGTTAAACCATTCAAAATCCCTCCCATCTCCTGCTATTTTTTCACTCAACCATTTAAAAATAAAACCCCTTCCATGAGATTCCCCTGACAAACAAACTCTTTTCATTATTAAAGTGCTTTATCATTTTATTAAATTAAACCAAGCATGGGCAGCAGGAATATAATCTGACAGCACATGCTGTCCAATTATTCCAATCTCTAATTCTTTAGCAGCTGACAAAACACATGCTGCCCAAAACCTAAACTAGGTGAACATGCTATCAATTTAAACCAAAGTCTGAAATCTAACCTAGACTGCAGCTATAGATCAATTCTCAAATGCTTTCTGACACACAGCGACAATAAACAAACTAAGCTGATTCACAATGCTTCAGTAAATCAAAATAGCATGAGTTGAATTGCTATCATTCCAACTGAAACTAATTGACGACGTATATCGACTCGACTATACTAATTGTAACACAGGACAAGCAGTCGACCAAACAAACCACAAAATAAGGCATGACACTGTTCTTGACAATTTTGCACGATACAGGGGAAAAACCAGGCATTATTGATTCGACGATGTTAATCACATTGAAATATGTATACTACTATACGGATTCAACATAACAGAATAAACAATCGACCAAATAGAAGGCCTTATAGAGATGAAGAACAACTGACAACAGAAATCCCAAGATAAACAAACAAACTAAATAAACATGTCGATAAATTAATCTAGACTAAAATAGACAGCAAAAGGAAAAAGTGAACAAACCAGAAAAGCTTAAACACAATTGACCCAGGCCCGAGCTTGATTTGCCCATTTGAGGTCGAAACAGATCTTAATCGAGGTGTTCTCGACTGAGAACACTTCGATTAGGGTCTATTAGATCCCAAACTTCCGTTAAATCTAAACAGACTCCACAAATTCTTGCTCTAGGGTTTGAATTTTCAGATTTGGGGTTTTGGGATTGTGGGTAGATTCGGACCAAACCAAGCTTGGTTTGGTCACGAGGGGGTCAGGGGAGTGTCTAGTGTGAATCTGGGGTAGGTCGGTGTAGATCGAGGTTTTGCTCGAATCTTCAAATGAAGATTCGAGAACCTAGGGGTTGATTCGAACTAAACGGTTGGTGGATTTGGATTCAGGGTGATTTAGTGGTCTTAGGGTGTTAGTCTGGTGGCCGACGGCGTTGATGCCGCGGGGTTTCAAACGGAAGGGGGCTGAGCCGGCTAGGGTTCTAAACTTAGGTCTGTCTCTAAAATGAGAGAGACGGAGGAACAGTGAGGAGGGGGTCTGGCTCGGGGGGGTGCGGGGTGAAAGAGGTGAGCTTATATACGGAGTGGATGGTTGGGTCTTGGCCGTTAGATCACTCGAAATCAACGACCTGGATCCAAGGGTTAATCCAAACGGTGTCGTTTGGTTTAGTATTGGGGTCGGGGTTGGTCATATGGACTGTCAATCTAGTGAGATCAACGGTCCAAATTAAGGGTGACACAACGACGTCGTTTGGATAGTCATGTGGCCCGCCTAATTGGGCTGGATAAAAGGGAATCCGGACTGGTCATTTTGGTTTGGGCCTGTTCCTATTTAATTCAAACTGGCCCAATCCGAAAATTCTTTTCTTCTTTAATTACTCAATTAAATTGTCAAATAACACTATACAAACATTAAACAACAATTATCACACAATTAACATTTAATAAAAATAACATCACTTAATAAAAATAGAATAAAAGATGCATATTTTTTGTGATTTCCTTTTAATAACCGGATTATGGTTCGATTAATTCCTAATAGTAGAATGATATCCTAAACTTACACACGACATATATTTTTGTATTTTTTGTTTGATAAGACTAAATAGACACGGACGAAACCACAAATAGCTAACAAAAAGGCCACGTAAATTCCAAAAATTGTATGGCAAGGCCATTTGTTATTATTTTGAATTCTTTTGGAGTAATTGTCGTGTAAACAAAAATCACGTGCTCACACCTTCCCCTCTTTGTGCGAAAACACGAAGAGTTTCCGTACAAAGATAAAGTGAGCGGATATGAGCGATTTTGCATATTGGAATACTCCATGTGAAGCGCATTTTTGAAAGATTTGACCGAATCTTTGCTTCGAAGATTTCCTACATATCCTGGGCTAAACAGGAATCAGGTCAATGTAGTTCGGGAAACTTTGGTAGCTGGGACTACCATGGGATTGCAATGCTTGCTGTTACTGCTTGTTGTTGTTGCCACTACTGCTTACCGACCGCCTTATTACAACCAAAGGGAACTGAAACTGAACTAACTATTTATGCCTGTCAACCGCTAGTTACAAGATTCCTATCTATAATTCTTTTGCAACTTGATCTTGGGTCTTAGCTGATTCTGCTTGTAGACTTCGATCCGAATCTTGATGCTTGCAAGTTGTAGGCGCCTGTTTATTTCTGCGATGTTGAGTTAGACGGGATTGGCGGAGTTCGGGACCTTGATCAAACTTTGGAGTGATCCGCCCTTTGTTTGTTCCAATATCTCGGAACATCTTCTTTTTGTCCTTTTCTTCTTTTCTTTATTCTGGATTGTGAGTCAATCCGTAGGTTGTCTCGATCCATATGCCTCGAGGTCAGACCTGCTAAGACAAACAAAACAAACGAACGAAATTTTTCTGCTCCAGTTTCACTAGGAAAAATTTCGTGATTTAATCGCCATAACAACTTACAGAATTGATGCGGGGATTGAAAATTCTAGTCTACGAAGCGCAACTCAGGGATTGGAGCCCTAATGTCGCGAAAGGTAAAATTCACAATTCAGGGATTGGAGCCCTAATGTCGGCTTAACAGAAAAATGCTTATTTCGGGGTTGGAGCCCCAAATTGGGAGGATTGCCAGGTTATGCTGGAAACTGTCTGGGGTTATGTTGGAAAGGTTTATCGGGTTATGCCGGAAAAGGGAAAGAGTCCTCGGGTTATACCGGGGAAGTCATCAGGTTATGCCGGAAGAGGGAAAAAGTCCTCGGGTTATGCCGGGGAAATCATCGGGTTATGCCGGGGAAGTCATCGGGTTATGCCGGAAAAGGGGAAGAGTCCTCGGGTTATGCCGGGGAAGTCATCGGGTTATGCCGCAAAAGGGAAAGAGTCCTCGGGTTATGCCGGGGAAATCATCGGGTTATGCCAGAAAAGGGAAAGAGTCCTCGGGTTATGCCGGGGAAATCATCGGGTTATGCCGGAAAAGGGAAAGAGTCCTCGGGTTATGCCGGGGAAATCATCGGGTTATGCCGGAAAAGGGAAAGAGTCCTCGGGTTATGCCGGGGAAATCATCGGGTTATGCCGGAAGAGGGAAAGAGTCCTTGGGTTATGCCGGGAAAGTCATCGGGTTATGCCGGAAAAGGGAAAGAGTCCTCGGGTTATGGCGGGGAAATCATCGAGTTATGCCGGAAAAGGGAAAGAGTCCTCGGGTTATGCCGGGGAAATCATCGGGTTATGCCGGAAGAGGGAAAGAGTCCTCGGGTTATGCCGGGGAAGTCATCGGGTTATGCTGGAAAAGGGAAAGAGTCCTCAGGTTATGCCGGGGAAATCATCGGGTTATGCCAGAAAGGGGAAAGAGTCCTCGGGTTATGCCGGGGAAATCATCGGGTTATGCCGGAAAGGGGAAAGAGTCCTCGGGTTATGCCAGGGATATCATCGTGTTATGCCGGAAAGGGGAAAGAGTCCTCGGGTTATGCCGGGGATTTGGATAGAAAAGGCTCCTTGGGTTATGCCAGGGCGATCCGTGGTTTGTACCGAGATAGTTGAGGAATGAGGTCCTATGCTACCATGATTTGTCTTTTTTTCTTTTGGGATGTTCATTTTTATTTCTTGTCTTCTTTCTTTCTTTTGGTTTTCCTTTTCTTTTATTTATCAAAATGCATGAAAGAATTCTGGGGAAACTTCCTTTTGGTCGTTTTCTTGCTGCGAAGCTGTTTCAACGCTCGCGCATTTCATTTCTTTTGGGCTATACCTGCTTCTTGCACGGTTGCTTTGGGTCGCACCTGTCTCAATTTTCCTAAACAAAGAAAAATTGTCAGTTTGAAAACGACGGTTGGTTTGGTGGCCTTGATCGTTCCAGTTGCTTTGTCTTGGCCTAATTCCTGTTGAGAAACTCTGCCCTTGATTGGATTCACATGCGACCCCCTTTTAAACTGATCAAACTCGCATTTCACGGATTTTGTGATGGTTTGCCCGTGTAAGGCTTTGGTTCGTTCATCCCATTCTACTTGGGGATTCTTTACGAGGCCAGATCAGTGGGGATTTTTATTGGGGAGGCTCTGTGGGGATTTGTACAGGGCAGACTCGTTGGGAATTTGCTGGGGCAGACTCTTTGGGGAGTTGTACAAGGGGATACTCTGTGGGGATTTTTACAAGGGGAGACTTTGTGGGGATTTTACAAGGGGAGACTCTGTGGGGATTTGCCAGTGTTTTACTTCGAAAGCAAATCAACAACATGATCAGTCGGGTTTGGACTAATGTACCACTGAAGCGGGGTATTTTATTTCCCACTAAACGGAGCTCCGTGAAACCGGTCCTGCCACCTATTCTTTCCAGTATATCTGGAACTTGGAGTCAAAATGAAAGGGATTCGAAAAAAAGTAAAACAAAGAAAGGAGAAAACAAATTTTAGAACAGAAGTGTCCCTTTCGGGACAAAAAGACTTATCTGAAGGGAACATGCTGACTTTAAATGGACATGACATGCTCTTTGGATTGGACGCCTGACCTTTAATGAACTTGCATTTCCTCATGAACCAAAATGGATCTATGTTTCCAAACCGGTGGAACTTTGCCGAGACTTCCTGAGGTGGAGCCATCCTTTCGGCCGACAGCGCCCTTTGCGGGTTTTCGCTAGTTGACCTCTCTCATTTCTCTTCTTGTTGTCGCTTGATAGCACTCTTTGCGAGTTTTTACTAAACAAGCTCTCTCATTTTGGTTTCTCTACTCCCGTCGCCTCGCGGTGCCTGAAGGTTTTCACCGACAAGACTCTCTCATTTTATTTTTCTCAATTTAGAATGTACCGGCCTCCAATCGTGATATCTCTTGGCTCCCCCTACCTTTGATGATTGATCCGAAGGACTTGTGCTTGGTAAAGAACGGTAGATGAAACTACAACTTCTAAGCCGTTTGGTGTGCCCCAGTTTCAATTTCAGGGTAAATGGGATTTTATTGTTGGTGTGACTGAACCTCAGAGAGAGGCTGCCTACGTATCCTTTCGGAATCAAGTCGGACGTAGTTCAGGCAAGTTCAATGTTTCGTTTTGTTTTGTTTGTTTTTTTTTCTTTTCTTTTGCTTTTTTTTTTCGAAGGTAGCCAAAGAAATGTAACCGGCTCAAAGGGCTTTTAGAGAGAGTTGATAGTGTTTGGGGTAGTGGGAATAAAACCTTCATCATTTCAAATGTGTCAGGACCACTAGAGTATGACTCTGACATAGTACCTTTTGACTGCATCCGCATTCACTGTTGTTTCGGGATCATTTCCTTCAATATCACCTAGATACAACGCTCCTCTCGGCAATATCTTCCTGATGATATACGAGCCTTTCCAATTTGGAGCAAATTTTCCCTTCGCTTCCTGGTGATGTGGCAGAATGCGCCTCAGTACCAGTAGACCCACTTCGAAATTCCTGGGTCGGACTTTCTTGTTGTAAGCACGGGCCATTCTTCATTGGTACAACTTCCCGTGATAAACCGCAGCCATTCGTTTCTCGTCGATCAGTGTTAACTGTTCCAAATAGGATTTGACCCACTCACTGTCTTCAATTTCAGCTTCAACAACGATCCGGAGAGAAGGGATTTCTACCTCTGCCGGTTCGGTCCCGTAAACCAACAGATAAGGGGTTGCTCCCACTGACGTGCGTACTGTGGTGCGATATCCCAACAATGCAAAGGGTAACTGTTCATGCCATTGTCGGGAACTCTGGATCGTCTTCCTCAAAATCTTCTTGATGTTGTTGTTTGCTGCTTCAACAGCGCCATTGGCCTTGGGCCGATAAGGAGTGGAATTCCTATGCATTATTTTAAACTGTTCGCATACATCCTCCATCAAATGACTATTCAGTTTTGCCGCATTATCTGTGATTATAGTTGCAGTAATACCGAAACGACAGATAAGATTTGAATGTACGAAATCCACCACGGCTTTCTTAGATGAACATTAAAGTATTCGTAAGAGCCATAGTTTATGAAATTGATAAGTGCATCAGTCAACATTCGAGGACGAATGTTCCAAAGGGGGGAATGATGTTACACCCCAAGTTTTCATACGTGAGAGTACATCGTAAGTCATTGATGTAAGCTCGGAAATGAGATTCTATTTGGAAGCAAATAAAGTAAGTTAATAATGTTACCTTGGAGGTTACAAATATTTAAGATCATGAATAACGATTACCAAGAGGGTTGGAAATCTTAGAAGCTAAACCAATTGAAGAAAATAAGTTTCGTCGAAAGTTGACAAGTTTCGAATGTTATAACATGTACTTTGGGGTGAGACTAGGGTTATTAACATGATAAGGAGGTTATTCTATGAGTTATTTTAGTCGTATGATATTCATTTTCTACATTTTGAAGGCAAGCAAGTTGTGGAACAAGAGTTGGCAAAGGTCATCACAAGTTACATTCATAAATTTGCTGAAATTTAGGTCAAATGTATCTGAGAATTTCTCCAAATATACTTGGAATAATGGGGTGTTCTACCTACCAACTTGAAGGTCTATGAGTCTAGTTTCTAACGCATTAAACCGTTTGTCAATACGACATCGGAGTAGAGAGATATTCGCATTTTCGCGAGACCGCGCAAGCAGCTCCCAATGGGACCCACTTAGGCGGTGGTTGACCTACTTCAATTTATAAACGATTTGGACGCCTATTTTTGCTCATTTTTCAACTAAAGTTCGTCTCCAAACTTCTCCTAACCCTCCTAAACATATATCACAAGGGTTTGAAGTGATTCCAAAGTGATTACACCATATTTCAACATCAAAACTTAGTTCTAGTGAAGAACAACACCTCTTTGAGGTTGTGTTGTCATTGAGGATTGTTGTGGGCTGTATTTGGATGAAATTCCAAGTTGTTGCTGCTGTCTAAGGTGAGTATAACAACCTACTAATTGTGCTTAAGCTTGCTTGTATGTTGGTTAAGTTGTTAGGATGATAAACTATAAGATAATACTTGGACTAGCTTAAGTCACTTCTATGGTGTTGTATTGCTATTAAGGGTTGTTGTAAAATGAATATAACTTGGATTTTGACTTGAAGTTACTGTAGGAGGTATGTATATTGTGTTCTTGCTTGTGCCTAAGGTTATCTTGATATTGATTAAGTTAAATGGATGGGCTAGACCTGAACTAGTGAATAAAGTTGCTAGTTGGAGATAGTTGAAGTTGTGGATTATTTTCGTTGTTATAAATATATGGTATAAGGCTGGAATCATTGATTAATGACTTCATTATCAAGTTAATGATACTTTTATGTTGAAGTAAGAAGTCTATAAGGATTGATAAGGGGTATACGGATTCCAATCGGAGTTTGCCGCTCGTCGTAATGTAGTTGTGACTTGTTGTGGTTATATGGTGTCTTGATATTGATAATTATGTATTGATGGATTGCTCTGGTCATTGTTGTTGGTATATGGTATTGGAGGAGGCCCTTGTTACAATGGAGATGCTGCCCAAATTTACGTAAACGAGCTACTAGCTTAAGTTATAGACTTAGCCTTTGCTCAGCACTGATTTTGAATCTCCTTATACTATGATAGATTGAGTTGACTTGTTTGAAGAGTTGCTTGGAAGGGATTAAGGACTCAACGGGTTTAAGGTATGTTAAGGCACTTTCTTCTTTCTTTTGGCATGGTCTAAAATGAAATGAACATAAACGATACGCTATTTCATAATGACTCTACTCCTAGCAACTAAGGTTGTCCATGTTGTTCTTTCCTTATAAAATTATTCTAAACAAGTGTGTATGATCCTTAAATCCTACTAAGGTTCATATTGATGGTAGGGATGTCCATAATGTTCTTAAGTCACTCCAAAAGGTTTAGAAGATGATTTCATGAGTCTAGCATGCATTATATATAGTAAATATTTTACTCTACCGAGCCGCGCTATAGTCGACCGGGTATGGCACCTATTGTGCAACCACTGATCAGTTGGGTTTACCGAGCTCCACGTGGCCGGGTACGATTCTACCGAACCTTATGATGGTCGGGTACGCTTTTACCGAGTCCTCTTTGAGGCCAGGTACGATATGATGATGATGATGCCCACAGATGCGAATGTTTTAAAAAGTTTATGTATATATATGTATTATGCATTTCATATCAGTAACCCCCAGAGGCACTCTGATGTTACAGGTTGTATCTCCTCTATCTCTCTCTTTACATTACTGTTCTTGTTTATGCTTTCCTGCCTAACATACTCGGTACTTTATTCGTACTGACGTCCCTTTTGCCTGGGGACGCTGCATTTCATGCCCGCAGGTCCCGATTGATAGGTTGACAGTCCTCCTAGTAGGCTATCAGCTCAGCGAAGGTGTTGGTGCACTCCACTTGCTCCGGAGTTGCCTATTTGGTCAGTATGCTTTGGATATGTATTGATTGATATGGCGGGGCCCTGTCCCGACCTTTATGATTTTATGTACTCTTAGAGGCTTGTAGACATATGTCAGGTGTATGGATAATTGTATGGCCTTGTCGGCCTATGTTTCGAGTTTACTAATGGTCATGTCGGCCTTATAGGCCCGTATGTCACATATATTAGTTTGTATATCATGTTGGGTCTTCATATGTTGACTATTCCCTTATGTTTTATTCTTGTTATCTCAGGACGAGTTTTCTAGCTCATTTACTCATGATAACATGATAAGAAAGATATGTTACGTTGGTACTCGGTTGAGTAAGGCACCGGGTGCCCGTCGCGGCCCTTCGGTTTGGGTCGTGACAGAAGTGGTATCAGAGCAGTTCTGTCCTAGGGAGTCTACAAGCCGTGTCTAGTAGAGTCTTGTTTATGGGTGTGTTGTGCACCACACTTATAAGCAGGAGGCTACAGGGCATTTAGGTCTGTCACTCTTTCTTCTTACTCTAGATCGTGCAGTAGAGCTCAGTTGTAAGAATTCAAACTCCTAAATTCGACTTTAGTCATAATACAACGATACCTACTTCCACAAAGATAGTTGGTAAGAGATTACATGTGGATGTGAAAGAGTTGAGTCAGAGGAACTCGATTTCACATCATACTTATGATGAGTAAATATGAGGTCTTCAACAGATCGTGTGTGTACTAAGATGTGTATGCTTCTTAATAAGGAGCCTTAAGGCAAGGATATCTATTCACGAATATGGTGAAAATCTATGAGGGATTCAGAAGCTAGATACAAGTTTCAACAAGTAAAAGAAGTAAGGTGAAGAGGGGTACAAGGCACCCAGATAATGAAGATTATCAATATTTTCAAATCAGGCAGAGAAATATAAGCATTTTGGTACCTTCATCAATGACAGAGGTAAGTACAATTGGCCACACCCATCTCAGTTATGTTCTATGGGAGCTAACAGATATTATTTAAGAGAAAGATGGGATATCAGGATCCAGTTGGAGTTAGAGTAACCCAAAAATTGTGGATAGGTTGTTATCATTAACCAATGTTTCCGAAAGATGGTACAAATGTGGTAAAAGATATCCTTCTAAGACACCCAGATGGTGAACTCTAGAGTAGTACAATCAGATACGAATACTGGAATATTCAAAAATTTCAGAATATAGGCAGTGGGATCCTAGAAGGGACAAATATTTACCTTAGTATGACTCTAGCCCCGAGTAAAAAAAAAGAATGTTAGGCATTCTAATGAGATGAAGCTAGGGGAGCTTATAGGGAAAGAACTTTTTGTTGAAGTTTTCAGAATAAAGTGATAGACAAAAAGAATATTATCCGGAGAATAAGAAGAAAATAAATGAAGCATCATGAGTAAGATGTGATATAGGGGTGATAACAGTAAATCAAAATATGACACGATGACAGAGTCTATAGTCAAAGTGAAGGAAAATACAAGAGGTGACAAGCCTTAAGGCAATAAAAGAGTATAAGCCATAAAATCATATTTTTATTTCGAGAAATGAGTTGGTGACTTCAACGTGATTACCAGGAGGAAAGGTTAGACCCCAGAGTAATAAAAATCAGTATGGGCTGGTGAACAAGATAAAACCGAACATGAATTAGGGATCGGAGGATTTGATAATGGTCGACATCGTGAGAATTTCAAAGATCGTGCTCCAAACAATAATAGAATAGACAACAGACGAATAACCTTTAAAGGTTATTTAGGAAGTCGCTTACCTAAAGCAAGCACTCTGAGCAGAGTTAATCTTAAGGGACTAAATGTGCCAGTTACCGTAGGTGTCACCTTCGTGCGTAAGAAATTTAGTTATCCCTGGTACAGAAGGTTACCATAAGGTGATTAAGGTTCATTGATAATGTGAAAAGACGCCGAATATGAAAAGGTAAAACAAGTATAGGTAGATCGTCGTAGTACTAAATCTTAGTACTCCCCTGAAGGGGGGAATATGGTGTGATATGGTATTAAGTCGGAGTTAAGCGGTTCAGTTAACTATGGAATGGTAAAGGAAGAATGTGGTAAAAAGGAGAAAGGGATGATGTTGAATTTATTCAGTTCCTGCAGATATGTTGCGAATCCAGAACATTATACAAGCACGACACCGGGGAGAGGCAGTAAAAGTTTCCGGCCAGGATGTTATTGATAAATAAGTATGAATGGACATTTGATACATCTGGAGCTAGTGGTGAGAGATAAGTTAAGACAAAGGATATATCCCAAGAGGGATTATGCAGAATAAATATATATATATATATATATATATATATATATATATATATATATATATATATATATATATATATATGAGAATGGACCAACGAGTAATTAGTAGTTGATTTAGGAAGAGCCCAGTTATGGCTAGACAAGAGGTCACGGATAAATCAATAGATCATGCAAGATAAATGTAGTGAACTGCAGCATAATGAATTCAGTCTCGCAGATACAAGATCGCAATCATTTGAAAAAAATTCAGATAGGAGTTGAGGCAATTAAAGGTACCACTTTTAAAGGTTTATGAAAATAAGAGAGAGTGTCACTAAGGAGACAATAAAAATTTGAGCTTAGAAGTAACCCTACGAGCACAAAGGCATAAATTTATGTAACTAAGGATTATTATAGGCAAGTAAGAATAACGAAAATTACCTTCGGGTGTACGATATATCAAGCTCGCAACTTTACAAGAGCCAGAAGGTCTCCCTAAGTACTACAATGAAAGACTAGTTGAGGAAATAAGGAAGAAGGTTTCCACCTAAGCATAGTGAGCTAGAGAGTAAATGATCCTGTAACAACAGTCTCACTACAATATTGTATACACTCCATAAGAAAGTGGCACCTATCATGGCTAATGAATGGTAAAAAAAGAAGCTATCAAAGGTGATGTTTGAGATCATATAAGGTACAAGAAATTATAGTATTCGTGGGCAAAAAGGACAAGCCAAGTATTCATGCAACAAGTGATAGAACGACCATCAAAAGTAATTGCTTACATTTAAG